>NW_028234427.1:16528952-16541452 GCF_977035675.1 Penaeus japonicus | reverse complement strand
ACTATAAAGATACATATATATATATAATATATATATAATTATATATATATTATATAAGTTTATATAGATAGCATAGATAGATAGATAGATAGATAAAGATAGATGGAGATATAGATACCACACACAACACACAACACACACACACACACACTCACACACACACACACACACACACACACACACATAGTATAGATATATATATATATATATATAGAATATGAATATATATATATATATATATATTATATCTTACATATATTGGCATATATATATATATATTATATATTGATATATATATATATATTTATATGATATATATAAATCCATATGCATATGTATATATTCTATAGATTTATGTAAATTTTTATATATATATATATATTATAATATTTTATATTTATAGCATATAGATAGCTAGATAGATAGATATAACACTCACACAACACACAACACACCACACACACACATCCAAACACAGACACACACACACACACACACACACCACACACACACACACACATACACTCACACACAACACACACGCACACACACACACCACACACACGCATTAAAATAGGATTTATATAGAATATATATATTATATATATATATATATATATAGAAATAAGTATATATAATATATTTATTTATATATAGATATATATAATGTATATATATGTATCTATTTATTTATTTAAATGTTTATATATAAAATAATATCGAGATAATATATATATATATATATATGATATATGAATATGTATAGTTATATTTATATATATAAATATAATATATATATTTATATATATATATATTTATAAATATATATATATACGTAATTTATAATTTATGATATAGATAGTAAGAAGTATATATAACATATAGATATGTATATGTATCTAATATATTATATATATATATATATATATATATAGATATGTATATAATGAAAATATATATATTATATAGATATATATAAGTATAAGTGGGAGATTAATTCAATATATTATATAGATATAATATATATATTATATATATATACTATATTTATAATAATATATATTTATATTATGTATGTATGATATTCAGATTTTTTATGTATAAATATATGTGATGTATATGTAATGTAATATTATATATATAAATTTATAATATATATATATTTATATATATTATCAGATTATGTTTATATATATAAATATATAATAAGATATATATAATATATCTTTATAAGTATAGATATATATATATAAAATATATATATATATATATCCAAAGACGCACAAACTTACTCACACACACACACACAAACGCACGCACACGTATACCCATACGCACACACACGTAAACACACACGCACGCACACACACACACATACATATCTCAATTCTCAATGATACAATGGGTGATCTTTGGAATAACAGTATAAAGCTATGATAAATTACAGTTACCTTCGTTAGGAACACTGAAACTGCTAACCTTGTAATCAGATTTATGATTATGTCTTTTGATGTACGTCAATGTTCACTGTACAAGTGTGTTTCACAATTCGCTGTGGGAACAAGGGATCTTTACGACATTAGGACAATGATTAGTCATGTATTATTATTATCATTTTGTCCTTCTTTTTTTCTAGTTCTTTATATATGATAGATTAATGTGGCCTTTGCACGACTTTTCAATCAAAATGAACTGAATTTAATAACATACGCTTACTCCAGGTATTTTATTATAGTATTTTTCAAACTTATATGTCCATAGAACTGCCACACTTTATATTTCTAGAAATAGTTACATGAAAGAGATCTTAACTTTTAAAAATACGTATTCTATGAACATTACAGTCATTTTGAAAATTTGGTTGACTTTGGCTTCGGGGTTCAGCAAGGCACTGCAAGGTATACTTCCTTCGCTTTTTCCTGGTATTTTATACTCATTTTATTATCATCTAATATTCCTCGGTAGGACTTCATATTCGTTATTTCAACCTACGATTGGTGTCTAACTTATACTCATCGCCTCTCTGGTGATGAAAATTGTTTCTCCGGAAAGTAATTCTGAGGCGATGACGACTTGAATCTATCACGGTTAAGAGGTTGTCTTTTAGAATGGAATCTTAAGAAAAATATCCCACGGATGGTAACTGGCTGATCACAATCCATGCGCATGCAATTCGAACGATTGAAAAAATTCTTCTTCGAAAAAATGATATTACTGACAAATTGTGAAAGGTTTTACGTACTACCATTAAAAACTAATAATCTAATTAGTAATTGACAACAGTGTATGTTGTAGCAGAGCTCAGGCATAGGAAAATAAAGGAGTGCACACGTAATTTGATTATTTAGGGGAGAGGGCAGCAGAGAGAGATAGACAGAGATAAAGAGAGAATGAATGTGTAATATGTCTCTTTTCTTCTCTTTCTCTCTTTCACTTTGTCTCTGCCCTTGTGTATCTCTCTTTCACTCCTGTTTTTGACATACATTTAGCAAACGCTACAAATAAAATCATCAGATTGCATCTAAGGGCTGTAAATGTACGTGCAGTATAGCATTTAAGGGCCATACGTGTATTTGCACTGCAGCTGATGCTGTCAGCATCATTTTGTACTCACTCGCAGACAGGTCTAGATAGGGAGAAGGTCGGAACTAGTGACTGGCCTACTTGTCATACAGCAGTACATTCACAATATTTTGATGAATATCTATAATATATGTGAATATAGAGAAATGTATTATGCATGGATCTGCATAGCCTGGGTGCCGTTTCTACTCCTCTTAGTCAGTAATTCACCATAGAGTACATACACACCACTGCACTATGGACGTAACGCCGTGCTGTTGCGCATATAGCTGCAATAATAGGTCAGCTAATGGGATTTTAACTGTACAGATATACATCTGATCCAGAAAGATAAAGTGGATGACCAAAGTTGACATAGATAGACAATTTAAACATTAATTGCAAACATCCTACTTCTCATTCATTGCCTCCTAATTTTATATTATGTTTTCTTCAATATTCACATTAAGTATTTTTGATTAGCACCAGTACCATTGAGAGAAGGATTTATATATATATATATATATATATATATATATATATATATATATATATATATATATATAAAGAGAGAGAGAGAGAGGAAATATTAAGCAAGGAGTGATTGAGGGGGAATACCAATAGAAAACGAGCGAGAAGTTGGCTGAGGCGTCGAATAACTTATGTTTGTTCCTCTCACTTTTATCATTAATTACTAAGCTTACTCTTGCTTTAGCTTGACATAGGCTTAAGTGCAACAGTTTAGCCTTTAAAGGAAACCAAGGTTGTAGCCTAAGAAGTTGCCCAAGAAACCGAACAAGAAGCAAGCCAGCGTGGTGCTGCGGCATTAGACGACTCATGTTCATTACAACAATTCTTATCCCTTTTTACTTAGTTACTCTCGCTTTCTCTTGCTCTCTGCTAAAGGGACCAAAATAAACGTTGTAGCCTAAGTAATGACGTTATAATGAATGCTCCAACTGAGTGTCAATAAGCAGGGACAAAATTATTTCCCAGGTGCAGTCAAAATAGTGTCAAACCTTGAACTGTCGCTACTTTTTTCAGTATAGACTTACTTTTCTCCTAGATCAAATCAATTTCAGCTCTGCTGGATCAGAAGAGTTCCAAAAGATAAAATCTTGAAGATCTCTAAGGATTTCTTATTCTCCTACAGGGCTGAAAATATTCCCAGGTGTAAGTTTTTGTGTGATTCTTTACATATTCGCGTATAAAACAGGTTCAGGTAATCTCGATGGGAAGAAAGAGGTGTTTCTCCATCCTTATTATACAGATACTGCAAAGATGAAGAACTAAAAGCCCTGTGCAGATTGTGCATGCTTTATTATGAACTTAGACTAACATTTTAATAACCATAGTTTTCTTAATGAATATGCCTCACACACAAACACACACACACACACACACATATATATATTATATATATATATATGTATGTATATATATAGATATAAATATATTCTATAGTATAATATATATGTATGTATGTATGTATGTATGTATGTATATATATATATATATATATATATATATATATATATATATATATATATATATATTTATATTTATATCTATCTATCTATCTATCTATCTATCTATCTATCTATCTATCTATCTATATATATATATATATATATATATATATATATATAGTTACTCTTGATACGAATAAGTGTTCAGTAAAGCCGTAGAAGTGTTGTCCAAATTGATCCTTATGACTGGGAAGAAAGAACCCTCAAAATATCAGGAGCTTTGTTACCTGTAACCTCAACATTTTGATGTGAGGCTCATATGTTAGTAATGGGTCAAAATAGGACCCAAGAATTTCATCTTTTGGACAGATTGTAGTGGGTTTGCTCCTTCAAAGGGATGAATAATTTCCCTTTCTTATTCAACAATTATATAAAATGTGGTATGCTGCCTACTGCACAGACTGATTTACTGAAGTTCCCACGTGTACTTGAAAATCCTTTAAGCTTTCACAATATTGTATGAAGTTCTCTATGTACGAACTAAATGAAACTGGCCTGATAATGGCAAGACAATCCTGTACGAAGATGGATAAGGTTAATTTCACGCCAGTATCATACAACTTCATGAGTATACCATACTTCCAATTATTTTTTTAAGCTACCACAAGATCAAAGTACACTGCCCCATGTGGAAAGGAATTCTTTACAGCTGTTATCTGTATCACTCAATCTCATCTTTCTAAATGTATATTGTTATAGAATCAGCGTTATTTTTTATTTTTTTTTTGTTCTTAATAGCCATATTTAACTAAAGTTGATCTTTTTAAGTATAAACCTAAAATGCAAATTAGGCAGTTTGTATAAGAGCTCTGCTGAAGCTGTACTGAAGAACAGACAAATGTTTCTGTGCTGCCCAAATTATGGGAAACGAAATAAAGTCTTCAGATAAAATTTCTGCCAAAGATTTAGCTAACTCTCTTGCAACATCGGTTTTGTATGTGATGATTATGCCATCTACCTTCAAATGAGATGGACTGGATGTAATCTTTGACCTAAGAAATGTAATCTACATGCTCAAGTCACCATATATATATATATATATGTGTGTGTGTGTGTGTGTGTGTGTGTGTGTGTGTGTGTGTGTGTGTGTGTGTGTGTGTGTGTGTGTGTGTGTGTGAGTGTATATAAATAAAAATATAGATATAATATATATATATTATATATATATATTATATATTGTATATATATATGTATATATAAATATACTTATATAAATATTACTTATGTATATATATAATATATATATATATATATATATATATAGGTATATGATGTAAATGTAATACACACACACTACACACACACACACGACCACACACACACCCGCATATAGCATCTTAGTATAGTATATAGAATATATATATAGTATAATTATATATATATGTATAGACAGTATTATATGTATACACACATACACACACAGCACACATACACACACATACACACACACACTACACACACACACACATAAATATAATATATATATATATATATATATATATATATATATATACTATATATATATATATATATACATATATGATGTATGTATGTTATATACATATGTATATGTATAAATATATATGTATATATATACATATATATATATATATATAATTATACACACATATATATATGTATATATAATATATATATATTTTAGTATAATCATTATATATATATATACATATATTATGTATATCTATCTCTCGTTTCTTCTCAATCCTCTCTCTCTCTCTCTCTCTCTCTCTCTCTATCTATCTATCTAGTTATCTCTCTCTCGCTCTCTCTAATCTCCTTCCTGCTCTCTCTCGCTCTATATATATATATGAGTATATATATATATGTATAGATATGTAAAAATCAATATATGGTAGATATATGTATTGTATGTATTATCATATAAACAAGTATAGGTATATCATATAGCATATTAAATATATATATATATATATATATATACATATATATTATGTAATTAGGTATGTGTATAAACTATATATATAATTATGATATATATATAATATATATATATATATAGGTATGTAATTAATGTATATATATCCATCCCAAACTACAACCACAGCACACATCACACATCGACACACATCTATCTTGTAATATAGTATATATATATATATATATATATGAAATGATGATATATGTATTTATATATATGGATGTATACATATATATAAATACATATATATATATAGATATACATATATTACAATATATGCATATACTATATAATATTATATATATATAATAAATATATATATAGATATATATATATATACTATATATATATATATACTATAATGTGTGGTGTGTGTGTGTGTGTGTAGTGTGTGTGGTGTGGTGTTGTGTGTGAGTGTGTGCGCACACACTACTATATATATATAATATATATATATATATATATCTATATATATATATCTATATATTCTATATATATATATATATAGTGAATTCATCTTATGTGTGTATGTGTGTGTGTGTCCACGCGGGGTGTGCATGTATGTATGTTTATGGGTATATAGATGTATAGTTGCATATATATATTATACATGATATATATATATATAATTATAGATATGATATATATATAACTAAATAGGAGCGTATTATAATATATTGTGTGTATGGTGTGTGTGTGTGTGTGTGTGTGTGTGTGTGTTTATATATATAATATATTATATATATATATATATATATATATATATATACATATATACATATATATACATAATATACATATATATATATATATATAATGGGTATAAGGTTAGTATATATATATAATAATTATAATATATGAGATAATATAATATAAGTGTATATATGTACCACAGGACACTACACACACCATACACACATCATCACAACACACACACACACACACGAACCCGCGCACGGCAACGCACACATCGCAGGTACGTACACGCCAATCAAAAAACACATATGTGTAATTAAGTGCGGAGGCTAGAGCGCGCGACAGCTGTACTGGAAACCATAAAACTGTTGTATTAATGATCGCGTATCTCGCTACGTGCTGATCAAACTGGTTATGATTCCTTGTCATAAGTGCAATTACAAGGAAGAAGCGAGATTTTCAATTATGATTTTAAAAACGAATGATCTCTCTCCACGCCAACAGAAAGTTTATGAAGCTCTGTATCTTGTCCTTTGTAATCAGCGCTGTTGTGTACAAGGTCGTGTATGTAATGGAATGTACAGAATCGGACGTGTGTGTGATGCGTCTAGTATGGCCGGCATGTGTGTATGTGTGTTTTTTTTTCTTTCTTTTCTTTTAGGAAAGGGTCTTGAGCTATTCATTTGTGTATTCTCGTCGTAAACTGCCTAGTATGTTTGTTGGTCGGTGTGTCTTTGTTAGTGGGTAATCCATTTGCGTTTGTTAAGCAAGACTAATATAGTCATAATAGCAAGAGGCAAACTATTAATTAAATTGCTGGTCTGGGAGGCTCCAACCCCGGATCTTAATAACGAGCATAGCCAGTTTAGCTAATTTAGGAGACATTTTGAGGCTGTATGGAATGAGCTTTTCGATATATATACTGCACTAAGGACAACATTAATTGCAACTCTTGCCACCGAGTTTTTCTGCCACTTTATAGATTTATCAGATCATTAAATAATCCCTCTTATCCACCCTAATTGAATCCAGAAAAATGTGAGTTACATTTTGGGAATCTACAGATCAAAAGCTGAATTATGTGAAGACATCATAATTATAAGGAAGCGTCCAATAGGGATTAGGTACAAAGTCCCAGTACCCCCGCCTGAGCATGATTATATGTAGTATGCACATACTTTAGGAAAGATGTTAAAAGAGAATAAACTTAATGAAACAATAACAGAATGATGGGTATTCTGGACTGATAGGAGCCGCCCTATGCCATAATTTTTGCTCCAACTCCTTTCATTGGGGCCTCCGATGGTAAGGTCCTTGAAATGCCAATGATCTTTTGTCAAACCAGTGCTTCTCCTACAGGAAGGTATGAGAAAAAATATTTTCAGGTACGCTAGTGCCTAGGAAGTGTATATACATGTATGTATACAAAGACACACACACACACACACACACACACACACACACACACATATATATATATATATATATAATAATATAAAATATAAAATATATATGTGAGTTGAGGTGTGTTGTGTGTGTGTGTTGTGTGTGTGTTATAATAAATCAAATAAAACCAATAATATATAACAATACATATAATAGACATACATATATATAATAATACTGTCAAAACAACCCATAAATACACCAAAACTAGGATTTATTGAAACTGTTTTGTAGTATATGTGTGTTTATTCTGCCAAATTTAACCGCCAAACCATCGGAAGGAGTTGGATTTCTTGGCAAGTACATATATAAATATGTTATAATATATATATAATATATACTATTATATATATATATATATCTGTTGTGTTGTGCGTGTGTGTGTGTGTGTTGTGTGATGTGTGTGTGTGTGTGTGTTATATATACATATAACAAAAAAAAAAAAAACAAAACAAAAAAAAAAAATATATAATAAATATCTATATAATAATATATATATATCAATATATATATATATATTTAATATATATATATATATATAAGACATATATATATATGTGTGGTGTGTGTGTGTGTGTGTGTTTTATATATATATATATATAATATATATATAATATATATCACTAATGTAGTTCGATTATAATATATACAATATAAAAGTTTATATATATATAGAGATATACATATACATGTATATATATAAGTAATGTATAAAATATATATATACATATATATTCAAATATCACTATCAACAACAATCAGACAACATGCGCGCGTACGATCGGCTGCGCGCGCTGAGCGCGCGCGCGAGCTATCTCGCCGGCGCGGCGCGACAATATATGAAAATTATATATCCATATATATATATATATATAAACTCAATATATCCTCGTATACACATATACAATATATAGTACATCAATATATCCATATATAATATATATATATAACTATATTTATATATCTATAAACTAATCGCACACAATCACATTATATATATATAACACACACACCCGCCACCAGCCTCCCACATCTAGCCAAATGAAACACAACTATCACAATAAAACACCAATTAACAAGCTCTATATAAATTTGATAAAATAAAAAATCAGAAAAATTTTTTAAAGGAATTTTAAGTTGTAACAGATAGCATATATATATATATATATATATATATAATCTTATATATATATACCTAACAAATAAAATCACACACCCCACTACACACACACATATATTTATATATAATAATGTGTATATAAAGATAAACTATATATATATTATATATATATAGTGGTATAATATATATAAAGACTAATATGTTATATATATATATATATATATATATATATATAAACACCAACACACACACACACACACACATATATATATAAAGTATATATATAATATAGTATATAATCTATATATAGAAATATATATCCTGTATATAGCTATATTATATGATATAATATATATATATATATATTTACTTTTCATGATGTAACCATGACTTGGCACACTATCATTGTAGTGCCAAATACACTCTGTTTGTGGCTTCATATTTTCTTTATGTGGAGCAACTAATATCATTCTTGGGGTTCCCTGTCGACGGAACCTATATTGGGAGGTTGATATTGGTCCTCAGAATTTGACCCTTGGGAACAGAGTTACAATTTTTTTTTCTCAGCTTTCCTCTTTTTCCTTGAATCCTTTTAATAAAGCTTCCCTTTCTCCTTGACCCCTTTTTTGTAAAGCTTCCCGTTCCTTGACCCTTGTTAAGGAGTAGCTTCCTTCCTTGATCCTTTTAAGTAAAGCTTCCATTGCCGTGATCCTTGAAGTAAAGTCTTCCCTTTCCTGAGCCTTTTATGTAATGCTTTCACTGGTTGCGTGACCCTTTTAAAAGTAAAGGCTTCCCCTTTCCTTGACCCTGGTTAAGTTAGCTTATGCCCTTTCCTGACCCGGTTTAATTAAAGCTTTGCCCTGTCCTACCCTTTTAAGGAATAGGCTTCCCTTTCCTGCGCCTGTTTTAGTATACTTTCCCTTTCCTTTTGATCCTTCCGTTTAAGTAAAGCTTCCCTTTCCTTGAGCCTTTTACGTAATGCTTTTCCTTTCATGGACCCTTTTAATATAGCTTCCCTTTCCGTGACCCTTTTAAGGAATGGCTGACCGTTCCTGGTCCTTGTTTTTTATTTTGAAGTAAAGCGTTCCCTTTCCTTGATCCTTTTAAGTATAGCTTTCCTTTCATTGATTCTTTCAATTATAGCTTCCCTTTCCTTGACCCTTTTAAGTAAAGCTTCCTTTCCTTGACCCTTTTAAGTAAAGCTTCCTTTCCTTGATCCTTTTAAGTAAAGCTTCCCTTTCCTTGTCCCTTTTAAGTAAAGCTTCCTTTCCTTGACCCTTTTAAGTAAAGCTTCCCTTTCCTTGATCCTTTTAAGTAAAGCTTCCCTTTCCTTGATCCTTTTAAGTAAAGCTTCCTTTCCTTGACCCTTTTAAGTAAAGCTTCCTTTCCTTGACCCTTTTAAGTAAAGCTTCCTTTCCTTGACCCTTTTTAAGTAAAGCTTCCCTTTCCTTGATCCTTTTAAGTAAAGCTTCCCTTTCCTTGATCCTTTTAAGTAAAGCTTCCCTTTCCTTGATCCTTTTAAGTAAAGCTTCCCTTTCCTTGACCCTTTTAAGTAAAGCTTCCTTTCCTTGACCCTTTTAAGTAAAGCTTCCTTTCCTTGATCCTTTTAAGTAAAGCTTCCCTTTCCTTGATCCTTTTAAGTAAAGCTTCCTTTCCTTGACCCTTTTAAGTAAAGCTTCCTTTCCTTGACCCTTTTAAGTAAAGCTTCCTTTCCTTGACCCTTTTAAGTAAAGCTTCCTTTCCTTGACCCTTTTAAGTAAAGCTTCCTTTCCTTGACCCTTTTAAGTAAAGCTTCCCTTTCCTTGATCCTTTTAAGTAAAGCTTCCTTTCCTTGACCCTTTTAAGTAAAGCTTCCCTTTCCTTGATCCTTTTAAGTAAAGCTTCCTTTCCTTGACCCTTTTTAAGTAAAGCTTCCCTTTCCTTGATCCTTTTAAGTAAAGCTTCCCTTTCCTTGATCCTTTTAAGTAAAGCTTCCCTTTCCTTGATCCTTTTAAGTATAGCTTCCCTTTCCTTGAGCCTTTTAAGTAAAGCTTCCTTTCCTTGATCCTTTTAAGTAAAGCTTCCCTTTCCTTGATCCTTTTAAGTAAAGCTTCCTTTCCTTGACCCTTTTAAGTAAAGCTTCCTTTCCTTGACCCTTTTAAGTAAAGCTTCCCTTTCCTTGATCCTTTTAAGTAAAGCTTCCTTTCCTTGACCCTTTTAAGTAAAGCTTCCTTTCCTTGATCCTTTTAAGTAAAGCTTCCTTTCCTTGACCCTTTTAAGTAAAGCTTCCTTTCCTTGACCCTTTTAAGTAAAGCTTCCCTTTCCTTGATCCTTTTAAGTAAAGCTTCCCTTTCCTTGATCCTTTTAAGTAAAGCTTCCCTTTCCTTGATCCTTTTAAGTAAAGCTTCCCTTTCCTTGATCCTTTTAAGTAAAGCTTCCCTTTCCTTGATCCTTTTAAGTAAAGCTTCCATTTCCTTGACCCTTTTAAGTAAAGCTTCCCTTTCCTTGACCCTTTTAAGTAAAGCTTCCTTTCCTTGATCCTTTTAAGTAAAGCTTCCCTTTCCTTGATCCTTTTAAGTAAAGCTTCCCTTTCCTTGATCCTTTTAAGTAAAGCTTCCTTTCCTTGACCCTTTTAAGTAAAGCTTCCCTTTCCTTGATCCTTTTAAGTAAAGCTTCCTTTCCTTGACCCTTTTAAGTAAAGCTTCCTTTCCTTGACCCTTTTAAGTAAAGCTTCCCTTTCCTTGATCCTTTTAAGTAAAGCTTCCTTTCCTTGACCCTTTTAAGTAAAGCTTCCTTTCCTTGACCCTTTTAAGTAAAGCTTCCTTTCCTTGACCCTTTTAAGTAAAGCTTCCCTTTCCTTGATCCTTTTAAGTAAAGCTTCCCTTTCCTTGATCCTTTTAAGTAAAGCTTCCTTTCCTTGACCCTTTTAAGTAAAGCTTCCTTTCCTTGATCCTTTTAAGTAAAGCTTCCTTTCCTTGACCCTTTTAAGTAAGCTTCCCTTTCCTTGATCCTTTTAAGTAAAGCTTCCCTTTCCTTGATCCTTTTAAGTAAAGCTTCCTTTCCTTGACCCTTTTAAGTAAAGCTTCCTTTCCTTGACCCTTTTAAGTAAAGCTTCCCTTTCCTTGATCCTTTTAAGTAAAGCTTCCCTTTCCTTGATCCTTTTAAGTAAAGCTTCCCTTTCCTTGGTCCTTTTAAGTATATCTTCCTT
>NW_028234427.1:16518952-16521452 GCF_977035675.1 Penaeus japonicus | reverse complement strand
CGCATTTAGTATAGAATTACAAATTACGAATTTCTAGTTCATTCCCGCCGAGTGTCACAGGGAATTACACAGGACAATAAACAACGACAACCCCTTAGATCACTCCTCTGAGGTGAACTTTTTAGGTAATAATCAGTAAAGACCTGAAATGGCTCAATAACACATATAGAATTATTTTAAAATGTAGGAGAAAATTTTTCATGTTTGAAGCATCTCCAGAAAACCTACTCCGCATATGAATGACTTTCATATGTTTGCACAGCCCTGTTATGGCATGCATCCATCACACTTTGAAAACATTAAATTGGAAAATTTACGGCATGGAGTTTTGTACATTATTCCTAGAACTTACTACACTAAATATCCTGAGGCGCCAAACAGACTAAACATCACCAACCTACACCCGGCGTTAACAGGTTAAAGTAGAGCAATTATCGACTTGATATTTTAGATTCAGATATGGAGCATTTTTAAATCAAGGAATCGTTGTATGGATTCTTGCTCTATTTGATTGGGGTGGCTAACATCTCTTTGGTAGCGTCTAATGGACGGTATCCTCAGTAACCTCCCCTACCGTGTCTGCTCCAGCAATGCCTCTGAACACCTTGAGCACATCTGAATTGTACTGCGATTTCCCCAGGATAATGGACTATGCGTTTGTCATGACAAAATTCTATTCAGAACCTCCACTGTGGAATTCCTTGGTCACGAGCTTTCCGCCGCCGGCATCCACCCCCTTCCCTCCAAGGAGGAGGTAGTTAGGAACTTCCCAACACCCACAAACATCAAGTACCCTCCAAGAATATGGTATGGTCGACTACTACCACATTCCATCTTTCCCAGCATTGCCAACACAATGGGTCCCCTGCCAGAAAGCCAAAACACCTGGAATGGGGCACTGACCAGCAATAAGCATCCAACACAAATAAGGTCACATTTGCATCAGCCACAGCATTCACAGCATTGTCATTTCTCAGACCTAGCACCCCTCTCATCCTTACCACGGATACCAGCAACTTTGCTGTTTGTGCGGTCATCAAACTGTTCGCCTCTTCAGATTCTACTGTGAGGGACCCATGGTTCATGCCACCAACAATCGAATTCATTTGCTCCATGGAATATGTTTCCATAGAGAGAAATATGGATATCAATGCCTTTTCCCAAATCTAAGTCAATGCCATGTACCTTGGGGTTATGTACAACCTAGCCACCTCTCAAGTGCAGGATCTTGAGATAGTTGTTTATCGTACATCCATCACTGGCTTACAGTGGGAAGATACCTCTTTCAGTGTCATCAGTTTCACTGCAAAGTTTTCAGTGGCATTATCTAGATGCTCCACCAACAAGCTTATAACGCAAAAGTTCGTTTGGAAGGCAGTGCCAGGCAAGCAAAATCAGTTCCCACACCAAACCTAGAATTGGAGAATTGCCGTCGGCTCCACTGTCGGACGGAGCTCAGTACCTGATCACTACCAGCTAATGTTTCTTACATTGGCCTGAAGCAATCCCTATGAAACAAGCCACCGCCCAGAACTGCACCTAGGCACTCTCGTATAGTAAGACAAGTCTTTCGGTGTTTTAGATGACATCAACTACAACTGGGGCCCTACCTTCATCTCCCAGCTTAGAACGTCCTTGGGAGACCTGATGGGAATGACCGTTCACCACACCAGCACATACACCCTAGTAGCCAACAAGATGAGGACTTCACCCAAGGAAGGACTTCTGGTGTCTCTTGGTGAAACGGTTTTCATTTTCAGTGAGACCCTCTTCGTCCTAGGCAAGTCTTTCCAGCCTCCCACAACCCTTTTGATGACAACAAACTAGCCAGACTCAGACACGCCGTCGGCAAATATGGCATCTAGACATCCATCGATAGCCAAAAGCAACACCTGTCAAAGTTACCAAATTCCTGATGATACGTCTTTGTTAGAAACGATGCCCACAAGACCAGTTTTCTTGTTTTTTATGGGGAACTTATGATGGCCTCGAGTGCAATACCAATGCCTTTCGTCCAGCATGAATGGCCTTAGCGATTGGGTCTCAATCGATCGCGTGCAGCCCGCCTGCCCTGAAGACAATGGAAACCTGTTTGCTCACAAAAGGACTTTAGCAAAAGTCAAGGGCGTTTTCTCTATTCATTAAAGCGATAGCGAAGAGATTAACAACAGTTAAAATCACACGGTCGTCGCTCAGAGCAGCACAGGGGGAAAGGCAATACTGTGGTGTCACGGAGTGTTCTGCCCTCTCCTTTGGGGGGAACAGGTCAGAGGTCAGCTGTGAGGAGAACTCGGGCCGCTTGATCGATGCAGGAAACTTCCAAAATTAGCCCAGGGCGCACCTGGGAGTGCCCACAGCTGATAGGATCTCGGATCTGCAGGTGTCGGAACGACAGTGAGGTCTTGGTGCAGACAGGGCAGCCCTTGAGGAATGGCTGGAAGGGATGAATTGTAAAATGCTGTTTTGTTGGTTGTTTCTACACTGCTTAAGAGAACCCATA
>NW_028234427.1:16478952-16506452 GCF_977035675.1 Penaeus japonicus | reverse complement strand
CCATGGCTTTCCTGAATATGTCATGTGAATTAAATTATCCCTTCTCTTCACATTACATTCCCAGCCCTACCCTTCCGGATTTCTCTTCTAATCAAGAAGGTTCTAGCTCCCAAATGCCTTCCAAGCAACTTGTTTGAACACAGTCAAGTGGAAATGTAAACCGTGAGGTCCCTACCCTCTGCGAGGGCCAAAAGCTCGCCGCCTGTGGAATGCATGTAGCAAGGGAGACACCAGGCTGCTGACTTCTCTTCTCCCCTTCTAGTGTACATACAGGACGACCACGCCGGCCCCATTCTACATCGGACAAAACTATAGAGGACAAATTTCCGGGTTGACAAGGTCCATCCTAGCTCAATTCCAAGGCTCTGTATGTGTAAATGACCATATTCTAGGCTTTCTGGTCCTGTGGGGATCTATATCCTTTACCTCCCAAGGCATTGGGAGACCACAGTATCTCCTTTCTATGCATTACTAACGTTTCACCTTTAAATATGGCCACAACATACATAGAAAACGGATGTAACATTGCAAGAAATGATCCTGCACCAGTTTATCCACCTCCAGATCCTCCAGATAAACCTGAACATGATTCGAACATGGCAAAGAATAAAGGCTATGCCATACTCCATGTGAACAATATCCCAATTGAAGCCAACTTTGACATCATTAACACATCCCTTGGTAGATATGGGAAAATAGATGCTATCCGCATGAATTGCAACACATCTTATGAGAAATGGAATACCTGGATAACTTTTGGCAAATATGATAATGCTCTCAAAGCTGCAGTCAACATTAAGGAAGCACGTATCCTAGGGCAGACCATTCAAGGAACACTGACCGCCAGCATCCCTAAAAACCTTGATATAGTATATAAGCCAGCTCAGTTTGCCCCTACAACTGAACACCAACATAAAACAAAGTATGAGAGGAACCCCCTCCCTCCAACATGGTTTGTGGTGACATCAAAATCTGAACGATGCAACACTATTCTGATTGCCAGACACCTCCAGAAAAGAATTGAAAATAATCCTAGAGGTGACATTACTAGATCTGGCATTAATCAGGTTCTAGTACATGTTAATGTTGAAGACAATGGACCTTGAAAATTATGATATCCTGAAGGAAATCATCCCTCGCCTAGGCTTTAGCTATGGAAAAGGTGTATTCTTCAATAGAAATATATATGACTTCCCAGAAAATGAAATTCTAGATATGTGCCCAAATAATGTAAAGAAAGCTAAAAATAACATGGTTATCTTAACATTTGTTGATCCTTAAGTAACGTATCACATGAATATTGAACATGAGAGGCTGTCAGTTAGACCCCTAAAACCTAAACCTATGCAGTGTTATAACTGCTACAAATACGGACACCCATCCAAATTCTTCAAAGAAAAGAAAATATGTAGCAGATGCTCATCTGCCGAACATAAATATGAAGATTGCACTAACCCACCAAAGTGTGTAAATTGTGGTGACACACAGTCCCCTTGACAAAAATTGCCAAGAATACAATATAGAAGAAGCCGCACTGAACAAAGCAGCCTGTGAACACATCACAGTAGGCTTTGCCAAAAAATGTACAAGAAAATTAAAGATATATGCAAAAGCTGTTGGCTAAGAGACCACAGCTATTATACCACAATCAAAATTTTGCATACAAGATTCACCACCAAAGGATGGAGCACCACCTACTCTTGGAGTAAATGCTCCTCAACCCTCGGGAGCTCCTATATATACCCCACCTCCCTTGGATATCTCCTCCCCTACTCCCTCTTCTCTGGAATCCCCCCACTCTTATCCCCCTAGTGGGAGCTCTCCCCCCTCTTCAAGTAGGACATCAGACCCGTCATCAGAAATCAAAATACCGTCCTGCACTGCGATGGCTTCTCAGGTAGAATCTCTACCCGATTTGATGAAAATTGAAATACCAAGTGCAAAAAGAGGAAGACCTGTATCTCTCTCACTTCCCCCCAAAGAAACAAACCTATTACAAAATTTTCTCCACAAAGTAAGAAATTGAATGAAAAAAAAACTAAGCTGGAACCCCCACTCGGCACACAGAAGAAAATAACAAACAAAAAGAAAAAAGACCCAAGTACTTCCTCAAATCCTAAATCAAACCCAACTTCATCTGACCAACCACACAAAGGAACTGATCCCAAAATATCCAAGGAATCAAAATGTCCATCATCCAGTGGAACTGTAGAGGATTAAGATCAAGTATTGAGCAAATAAAAACATTTTTTTAGGGACTCGGATGCAAAGATTATCTGTCTCCAGGAAACAAAGATAGGGGACAAACCCTTTAACCCTGGACTAAATTATGATTTTTACAGATCCCCTCCTCTGCAAACAGCAAGAACTCAAGATGGCACTGGTTTTATAATCCATAAATCACTAAAATATGAAGCCATTATACCTAATACTCCATTACAAGCAAGTGCTATTAAAATACACATTGGTAAGAAAGTTACCTTATGCTCCTTATATCTTGACCCCTCATTAGAAGATTTCCTTTCAGACTCATCTGGAAACCCAAGACATCTTATCCTTTCTGATCTTCAAGGTTTGATAAACCAGCTCCCAGTACCTTATATTTAAATGGGTGATTTTAATGCAAAACATCCTTTATGGGGAGAAAATATCTATGATCGATGGGGAAACCTTATTCAGGAACTTCTCGACAATAACGATGTAGTACTAATGAATGACGGATCTAAAACAAGATATGATGTATATCATAACACAGCATCAGCCATTGATTTATCTATTTGTTCCTCATCTCTATACCTAGACTACCAGTGGTCAGTCAGTAAATATCTTCATGGCAGCGACCATTGGCCTATAATGCTAAAGTATGTACACAACATTCCCTCTCCATACCAACCAAAATGGAAGATAACTGAAGCAGATTGGGCATCCTACAAAAAGTCCACATGTTTTAAGAGAGAACAAAATGATTTTACAACTCCAATACAAGTATACGAACACATTTTAAATAGCATAAAAGACAATGCCACAAAATGCATACCAAAAACCTCTGAATTGCCACGTAGACCAGTTGTCCCTTGGTGGAATAAAGAATGTGCAACTGCAAGAAAAGTGACTAGAACATGCTTCAGAAGGTATTTGAATAACCACTATGAAGCTGATAAAATAGCTTACCTTAGAGCCTCTACAAAGCAGAAAAGAACCTTTAAAAAAGCAAAAAGGGAATCATGGAGAAAATATACATAAAAAATTAACACACAAACTCCTTCAAAAGAAATCTGGGGCAAGATCAAGAAACTCCAAGGTAAATTCACTGCAAGACCTATACCAACATCAAAGGAAGACAAAAGATATACATATAACCCCAAAAATGTAGCCGAATTGCTTGCAAAGCACTTTGCTAATGATTCAAGCGCAAAAAATTACCCCCATACCTTCCAACATATCAGAGCATCAACCACCGTGGTCTCACCTGCTTCAAATAACACAGAAGTTTTTAATCCTTTTAATATGGACGAAATGCAAACTGCTCTATCCAGATCTTCTCCAACTGCTCCTGGTGAAGACGGCATTAGATATGAAATGATCTTACATCCTTCATTAGATAATAAAAAAAAAATTATATTAGAAACTCTAAATAGAAAGTGGGTATGCCATACTGCACCTGATTCATGGCATACCTCAATTATAATTCCTATTCACAAGCCTGGAAATGATCCTGAAATACCATCAAGCTATAGACCTATTGCCTTGACGAGTTGTATATGTAAAATATTTGAGAAGATGATCAACAACAGATTTATATGGTATCTTGAATAAAAAAAACTTCTAACAAATAAGCAGTTTGGTTTCAGAAAGAACAGAAGTACTCTAGACCCAATGTTAATGTTATCAAGGGAAATATCAAATGCCTTTGCCAACTAAAACCAGGTGGTAGGTGTTTTCTTTGATCTTGAGAAGGCATATGACACTACGTGGAGAGGTGGAATTTTAAAACATTTGGCCTCATGGGATATTGGAGGACACATATTTTATTTTATCAAAGAATTTATATCCAACCGTTTTATCAAAGTAAGAATAGGATCAGAACTCTTTTCCCCTTACTTACAAGAAGAAGGTGTCCCTCAAGGCAGCATCCTAAGTGTAGATGACTTTGCCATATATTGTAGTGGATCGACTGCACTAGAAGTATGCCATAAAAATCAAAGAGCTATTAACGCTGCTTCTACTTGGGCAAGATCTAGGGGATTCAAGTTCTCCCCCCAGAAGACAAAAGCAATTCGTTTCACACGTACTAGAATAAGGGAAAAGATACCAAATCTTTTTCTAAACGATGACATCTTGCCCTATGAGGATGAAATCAAATTCCTTGGAGTCATATTTGACAATAAACTAACTTTTGGTCCCCACATAAATGACCTATCCAATAAAGTCAAAAAAAAAACAAAACAAAAAAAAAAAAATTTTTCCCATTAAACATTTTAAAAGTATTGTCACATTTTGATTGGGGAACAGACAGAATCACCTTGTTGAGAATCTATACATCTATATGCCTGAGCAAGCTGGACTACGCATGCCAAATCTACGGATCGGCTTGCAAGACCCTACTAGAGAAACTTGATTATAGTCCACAATATGGGACTACGCATATGTACTGGAGCATACAGAACATCTGTTGACAGTCTATACGTTGATGCTGGCATGCCTCCTCTCTCCATCCGCAGGGAGGAGCTAAGTTTAAAGTTCCTAGCAAGGTCCCTCACTTCAAAAGATAACCCAAATTATAAATACATCAAAGCTCCTATAGATCGAGCCCCAAACAAATCAAGGCTACCAAAACCCTTGGAGGCACGTCTTAGAGAAGACTGGACTGAATTGGGTATAGCAGCAATCCAAATTGCAGAAATAAAATATCCAAAGTCTCCCCCTTGGTGTAACCCACCTGTTAAAACATGCACTACAACAGGAGGAAAGAACTCATTAGCTAGTGAGGCTATAAAGAGAGAATTTTTAAAGCATGCAGCTGAACATCATGGAAAACATGCCTTTACCGAGGGTTCAAAATCGGCTGCTGGAGTTGGATGTGCAGCAGTGTTGGAAGATATAGTCATAAAAAAAAAGCTTTCATCCTTTTGTTCTATATTTACTGCAGAGCTATATGCAGTGATTCTTGCACTCCTACACATTTTTAATAGTGAAGAAGATTCCTTTTATACTATCTTTACTGATTCTAATAGTGTTCTAGTTTCTATTAAACAATCTATGCCCTCCCACCATTTAGTACAAGAGATACAAGAATGGTTAGTATTACTATACTCTAGAAAGAGAGTAAATGTCAAATTTTGTTGGGTTCCCGCCCACATTGGGGTGACCGGAAATGAAAAAGCAGATAAAGCAGCTAAGGAAGCCTCAAATTTGCTCAACCCAACACAAATCAGGATTCCCTACACGGATTTTAAAAATCTTATCCATTTTTACTTAAAAAATAAGTGGCAGCTTAGATGGTCAAATCTCACCACAAATGCTAAACTGAAAGCCATACACCCTACTGTGGATAGGTGATGACTTTGCAAACTATCAATCTATACGATCAATCTCCTTCATCTCATTCTCTCTATCCAATTCATTAATTCATCCTCCCACTAGTAGAAGAGAGAGCATAAGTCTAACAAGAATGCGTATTGGCCACACACATGCAACACACAATTACCTAATGAAAAGTGAAGAAGGGAGACAGGCCCCTCTCTGCAATACTTGTCATACGAGCTTAAATGTGAAACACATTTTAAGTGAATGCCCTAATTTTAACCAGCAAAGAAGGGAATGTTCCCTTCACGGTAAGCCTTTAAGCAAATTGCTTGGGGACCAGTGTGATACTGAAAACCTGATTAAATTTTTAAAACTCACCGGTTTTTATTACAAACTTTGAACAATGTTATTAATTTATCTTTCCCCCTTTGAAGGGACCATTTAAATTATCACTTTTAATACTTGTCTATGTAAAAATACATATGTACATGTATATAAACTTATATATGGATATAAGCACGTATGTATGTAATATATACGCATATTAAAGTATATATATATATATATATATATATATATATATATATATATATATATATATATATATATATAAGTATATATATATATATATATGTATATATATATATATATGTATATATATATATATGTATATATTATATATATATATATGTATATATATATATATATGTATATATATATATATATGTATATATATATATATATATGTATATATATATATATATGTATATATATATATATATATATCTATATATATATATATATATATATGTATATATATATATATATATGTATATATATATATATATATATATATATATATATATATATATATATAAATGCATATGTATAATCTCCTAAATCATATACTGATCCTGGCCCTGTCCGTCCTGATCCCGGTCCTTCCGAATTATCTGAAGATCCTAACTTATTCCTTCCTAACCTTTCGAGTCAATTGAATAAGGTATGTAATGACATTCTTTCTGGTGATCCGTCGTTAGAGGTTGTCATGGGTGTGGAGACTCGTGCTATGACAAAGAAATCAGACGAAAGTAAGCCTTTGAATTGTATCGCAGTGTCACAACTTGACATTAATAAAAGCGATGTAATTAATGCACAGAATACATGTCCTACTTTGAGATCAATTTGGGAAAAGATAGAAACAGGAAGCATATGTAAAGTTAAGAACAGAATAGTAAAATATGAACTGATTGGAGGATTAATATATAGAATCTGTTTGGATAGCAAATACGATCATGAAGTGAGTGAAAAGCAACTGATTGTTCCTGAAGTTTATAGAAGTAAAGTACTAAGCCTTGCATATGACTCATTGACAGCAGGTCATTTTTCACATAGGAAAACTAGCTTTAAGGTATTTAGAAAGTTCTTCTGGCCTGTAGCAGCTGCAGATATTAAACGCTATTGCGGATCATGTCACATATGCCAAAAAGTTGCGCACAAAGGCAATGTAAAGAGGGTGCCGATGAAAACTGTTCCCGTCATTTCTGAGCCTTTCTCACGCGTTGCTATTGACATTGTTGGCCCAATAACGCCTTGCTCTGACCGTGGACATAAGTATATATTAACTATGATAGATTATGCGACTCGTTTCCCCGAAGCTGTCTGTCTAAAGAACATCGATGCTGTGACGATTGCAGAAAGTTTAGTTGATATTTTCTCTCAGGTTGGCATTCCTAAAGAAATCTTATCGGATCGCGGTACGCAATTTAGATCAGATTTGATGGCCGAAATTCATAGATTACTGTCGGTTAAGGCTCTATATACAACGCCGTATCATGCGTGTTGCAATGGCGCGGTTGAACGCTTAAATGGAGTCTTGAAAGCAATGATTAAAAAGCTCTGCTCTGACCATCCACAAGACTGGGATAGATACCTTCCTGCTGTTCTTTTTGCATACAGAGAAATCCCGTACGATTCGTTGAAGTTTTCTCCGTTTGAACTTCTTTATGGTAGACAAATTAGAGGTCCACTTAAAATTTTGCATGACCTTTGGTCAAACGATGATATCGAGAGTGAAGTAAAGTCTACGTATCAATATGTTACTGATTTAAAATCTAGATTAGAGGAAACCGCTAAGTTAGCCGTCTCTCAAGCTGCAATTAGTAGCAAGAATTATAAAAACTATTACGATCTAAAATCTAGGGATCGTAAGCTTATGATAAATGATGAAGTGCTTGTACTCTTGCCAACTAACCACAATAAAATGATTATGCAATGGAAAGGGCCTTATCCTGTCATAGATGCTAAAGGTAATGGAGTAGATTATCTTATAAAAGTTCGTTGAAAAGGTAAATTATTTCACATCACGCGATGAATCTGCACTTAAGAAAAGCAGAATGGTGAATGTGTGTGTTGTAGATGAAAATGATAATGATTATGAAGGTGATACCATGTATCTTGAAATGGCAAGTAATGATTCATTGAATATAGGAAATGATCTAAGTGTACAGAAAAAGGATGATATAAATATTCTTATTTCTGAATATCCTGATGTATTTACAGATAAACCAGGCGTACAAACTCTATAGAGCATGTGATAAAGTTTGAGACAACTAAACCTGTTTGTAAAAAGCCTTACCCCATACCATATAACCTAACTGATGTATTCAACAAGGAAGTTGATAAGATGCTTGAGTTTGGCATAGTAGAACCATCTGTGTCACCTTATTGTTCACCTGTTGTACTAGTAAGGAAACGCGATCAAAGTTACAGATTTTGTATGGGACTTGTCGGAAAGTTTAAATGACATTGACAATTTGTTTGGACTGTGAACCGATGCCCACTACAGTTGAAGCTTTAGGTAACTTTTTTTAAGAAATAGTATATATTTTACTGAGGTAATCTTAAATCTAGGCTATTGGCAGAGAGCCACTGTCTGCCGAATCCAAGGTTTATACTGCATTTTCAACTAATAGAGGTCTTATGCAATTTGTGAGGATGCCATTTGATCTTAAAGCAGCTTGTGCTACATTTGTTAGACTAATGAGGAAAGTCATCTTTGGATTGACAAATACAGACTGTTATTTTGACAATATTGTAATTCATAATTTTAACTGGTTTGAACATTTACAGGATCTGAGGAGTTTGCTGGATAGATTACTTTACATGGCTTAACAGCTGGTGTAAGTAAGTGCCTTTCTTTCTGGGTACCAAGAAAAATAAATTATCTTGGAGTTGTTCTGTGGAAAAAAGACATTAATTAAACCACCTAGAGAATAAAAGCAATATCAGTCAATGCCTTTAACCCAGAAACCAAAAAGGAGCTAATGATCATTCGTTGGCACAATTTTCCCTACTATAGAAAATTCCATGCCCTAATTTTCATCTAACATAAGTCTCCTATGAACAAGCTATTAAAGAAAAATTCTAGTAATGTAAACTCAATTGGAGTAATGAACAATTGCTACAACTTTCATTGAACTTATATCTTAAAATATATGATAACCAATATTGTGCTTCCTGATCACCACAAAACTTTTATTTTACCTTATGACGCCTCCTGAAGAACGGTTTAGGGGCCGTTCTACTGCAAGAACATAATGGAACAAAGATGCCCATAGCTTATGCAAGCAGAAAGTTACTGGATAGAGAGAAGAATTTTCCAACCATAGAAAAGGAATGTTTATCAATTGTTTGGGCTGTAAATAAATTTAAGACTTACCTCTTTGGCAAAGAATTTGTTTTGGAGACTGATCAACAACCCTTAGTGTACCTCAGAAATAGGAAAAACACAATGGTAAATTAATGAGATGGGCTCTGGCTGGTACATATAGCGTGGTAATACTGTAAATGCATACAGCATTTTCATATTGCGATTTTTTTTTTTTTTTTTCCTGTGTGTGTGTGTGTGTGTGTGTGTGTGTGTGTGTGTGTGTGTGTGGTGGGACAATTGTGTAGCTGGTTTGGGGTGGCGTGGTGGGGTCTCGGCGGAGTACGGGGTCAACAGCGCCACGTCTGGGTGCCGGAAGGCGCACCGTGGGGTGTTGTGGCGGTGGTGCGCCTAGTGGGATTCAGCCCGGGTCATCCGGGGCGGTGGGTCCGCGCGTTTGGTCGTGTGGTGCGACAACGAGGGGGAGGGGAGTGGGTCTGTGTTGGGGGGGTCTAGAGATGGGGGAAGGGGGGAGTAGAGGGTGTGCTCACAGGCGGGGGTTGTCGTTGTTGTAGTGTTTGAGGTTTAGGGACATTGTAGTCACTAGGAGAACGGTCCAGTGAGTCAATTTGCTTTGTGAAGGGAGTCATTGTGAGCTGTCGTGTGTGGTGTGGTGTGTTTGAGTGATGTGTCGTATGTTTGTGTGTGTGGGTGCGTGTGTGTCTGTTTCGGAGTGTGGGTGTGTGTGTTGTTTGTTTGTGCTGTTTTTGTGTGGTTTAGTGTAAGTGAGTGTGAGTTTGTTGTTGTCTTGTGAGTGTGTTGGGGGTGTGTGTGTCCAGTTTGTGTGTGTGGGTGTGACGTGGGTCTGTTTGCTATATATAGTCTATATGTAGTGTGAGTCGTGGTGTGTGTGTGTGTTTGTGTGTGTGATGTGTGTTGTGTGTGTGTGTGTGTGTGTGGGGGTGAGTGGTGTGGGGAGTGTGGTCTGTGTGAATGTGTGTGTGTTGTCGCGTGCTGTGAGTGTGTGTGATAGTTTGTGTGTGTGTGTGGGTGTGTTGTTTGAGTGTGGGGTGTAAGTACTATCTGAGAGGCGCAGAGCGCGGCGAGAGCGAGAGGGTGTGTGGTGTGTGTGTGTGTGTGTGTGATGCTCACGTGTGTGTGTGTGGTGTGTGTGTGTGTGTGTGTGGGTGTGTGTGTGGCGTGTGTGTGGGTGTGTGGTGTATGTGAATGTATGTATGTGTGAGTGTGTGTGTGTGTGAACAGTGTGTGTGGGTGGTTTGTGTGAGACGTGTGTTGTGAGTGTGTGGGTCGTGTTGATGTGGACATCGTCTGTGTGTGTGGTGTGAGTGTGTGAGTGTGTGTGTGAGGGTGTGTGAGTGTGGGCGTGAGTCGTGTGTGTCGTGTGAGTGTGAGATGCTGTGCGGCGTATCGTGAATGTAGTCCTGTCCTGTGTATGTCGTGTGTGGAGCGGGTGTGTGCTGAGTGTGTCGTACTGGTCGCTGTCTGACTTTTTGAGTGTATGTGTGTGGCTGTTTGTGTACTGTGTGGGGAGTGTGTGTCGTGGTGGGTGTGTATGTGGGTGGTAGTGTGTGTGTGTGTGTCTTGGGGTGTGTGTTGTGTGTGTCGATGTGTGATTTGGTGTTTGTGTTCGTGTGTGATTGTGTGTGTGTGTGAGTCATGTGCGCGTGGCGTGTGTAGTGTGTGTGTGAGTGTGTGTGGTGAGGTGTGTGTGGTGTGTGTGTTAGGGTGTTGTGGGTGTCGTGTGTGTGTTTGGGGTGTGTGTGTGTGTCCGAGTGTGTGTGTGTGTCGTGTGTCGTTTGAGTGTGTGTTTGAGGCTACATCTATTGGGTGGGTTTTCGACGGTGTGTTTTTTGGGTGTGTGTGTGTCGTGTGTGTGTGTGTGTGAGTGTGGTGAGTAGTGTGTGTGTGCTGTGGCGTGTATGTGTGGGGGGGGCGCCGGGCCCACGTGAGATGTGTGTAGTGTCCGTGTGTCGTGTGTAGTGTCGTGAAGGTAGGGGTGTGTCGTTGCTGTGTGTGAGGCGTGGTGTATGTCTGTGTGTCGATCGTTTCCGTCGAACGTGTCACGTGTGTGTGTCGTGTGTGTGTGTACGTGTTTGTGTGTGTGTCTGTGTGTATGTGTGTGGCGTGGTGTGATAGTAGGTTGTGTGTGTGACGTGTGTGTCGAGTGTGTATGATGAGTGATATACATATCTATGTTGGGTGTTTGTAATATAGCTATATATCTAATATACTATATATCTATGGGTGTGTGTCATGTCGTGTGGTGTGAGGGTGTGTCGTCCGTGTGTGTGTGTGTGTGTGTCGTGGGTGTGGGTGTGGATGGGTGTGTGTGTTGGTGTGTTGTGTTGGTGTCGAGTCGTATGGTCGTGTCCGTGTGTGTGTGTGCTGTGTGTGTGTGTCCGTGTGGAGTGGGTGTGTGTATGGTGGTGTGAGTTTGTGTGTGGTGGTGTGTTCGTGTCGCATTGATGTGTGTCCCCTACCCACCCCTTTGTGTGAGTGTGTGTGTGTTTGGTTGTGTGGTAGTGTTTTGTGTAAGTTAGTGTGTGTGTGTGTTCGCAGTGAGTGCTTGGTTGGGGGGGGTTTTTGGCGCTGGCAGGGTGTGACCGAGACTGAGTTTAGATGAGCGTGTGAGTGATGGGGAGAGAGTTTAGTGGTAGGGCTTGCTGTCGTGAGGGAGATTGAGCGGGATTGTTTGTTGTGGGTTAGTGAGTGATAGAGTTGCTAGAGAGAGTTAGTGATGTGTGGGGGTGGGGGGGTGTGGGTGTGGGTGGGTGCCCCTCGGGTGGGGGGTGGGGGGTGGGTGGGAGGGGGGGTGTGTGTGTGTGGTGTGTGTGTGTGTGGGGGGTGTGTGTGCTGTGTGGGTAGTGGTGTTTGTAGTAGTGTCGTGTTTGAGTGTGCTGAGTTCTTGGGGGCCGGTGGGGGGGGTGTAGCGAAGGCCGCCCGGGGGGGGGGGGGGGGGGGGGGTGGGGGAAGTGGGGGGGGTGATGGCGGTAGAGTGTGTGTGGTTTGCTGTGACGAAGTGAGTGTGTGTGTGTGTGTCGTGTGTGAGTTAGTGTGTGTTGTGTGTGGTTGTGTGTGTGTGTATGTGAGGGTGTGTGTGGAGTTTGTGTGGGTGTGCTAGTGTATGAGTGTCGTAGTGAGTGAGTTTATGTCTGTGTGTGTGTCTGATGTTTCGGGAGAGTGTGTGTTTGTGTGTGGACGTGTGTGCTGAGATTAGATGTGTTAGTTATGTTTGTATAGAGATAATATATTTATTGAGTTTATTATTTTATAGATATATTATTATATATATGTGTGTTGTGATGGGGTTTTGTTTATTTAGTGCTTTTCTTCAGATATATAGTATTAATAGGCTTTTTCTAGTATATATTATATTTATATATATATATATATATATAATATATATAATATATTGTCAAGGTTCTAGGATATTTTTGTATATTCAATTTACAGTTGCTGGGTAGAGAGAATAGGAGAAAAACGAAATTTCACTGATTTTCTTTGCTTTATTGCGTATTTTTTCCACTCATGTCAATAATAATATACAAACGCCGATAACACGCAGTTCCCCTTACAAGTGGCTATGTATGTCTCGCCGACTTGAGCACCAGAATTAACCCCGTAAACCATATAATAATGATGTCATTCGGTATCTTGATCGGTCTCTTAGTACGGGGGGGTCAGCAATCAGGGATAACTTTGTGGACAGTTGCGCTCTGCAGGCCCTTGTGCTGGAGTGGAGAGTCCTCGGCTGGCGAATAGTGGGCCCTTTTGGCACCTGCTCTACGGTAACGGGATTCGGGGGGGAATTACTTGTATCCGTATACGAAAGGGGAAAACCTGTGGGACGGTGGGTGGAAGTAGCTTAGTCGGTTCGTATGGGACTCCTGGGATGGTGTAGTCGGGGGTCTGACGTGAGTGGTGGTAGTGATGGAGTGAGTTGTGTGTTGTGTGTTTGTGAGTTGTGTGTGTGTGTGTGTGAGGGTAGGATATGTGTCTGTGTCGTGTTGTTGTGTGTAGTGTAGTAGTGTGTGTGTGTGTGTGTGTGAGGTATGGTATTTTGGTTGTGGTGCTGTAGTGTGCTGTAGGTAGTGTATGTGTGTGTGTCCCAGTGTTGTGTGTGGTGAGTGAGTCGTGTGTGTGTGGTGTGTGTCTGTTGTGGTGTGTGTGTCGTGTGCCCCGTGTGTGTGTTTTTCGTCGGTGTCGGTCTTGGGTTGCGTGAGAGTTATGAGAGAGCAGAGTGGTGTGGTGTGTGTGTTAGTGTTAGACGTTAGTGATATTGTGAGATTCGTATAGTTATAGATATTTATATAATTTATTATATATAGATATATGATCATATATTGTTATTACTTAAGATGTTATATATAGAATCACATCGTTTTTAGGATGCCCAGGTGCTTGGGAGGACGTTGATTATGAATGGCATTCGATTCACATGGAGGAGTTTGCTGCGGCTTACGAGCTTGCATGTCCGCTTTCATAGGTCAGGTGAGGAATTATATGGAGAGTATTTGAGGAGATGTTTGTATGTGGGTATCTGCGACCTGCAAATGTCACGAGTGATGAAACCATATGTAATAACTGCGGTGTATGGGTGGCAGTGGTGGGTTGGAGGATCATGTCGGGAGTGGTGATAGGTGTTTGGATGGTTATGTGGGGGGGGCGGCGTCTAATGGCTGCGGTGGTTTCGCCTGCATTGGTCGTCATCTGTGTCGAGTGAGATGTCTCGTGTGGCTGAATGTGTGTGGGTGTGTGTGAGTGTTTGTGTTGGTGGTGGGTGTGTCTTATGCTGTGCTGATTATTTCGTGTCGTGTGGGTGTGTGACGTGTGTGTGTGTGTGTGAGGGTAGTCTGGGTATAGTGATGTGTGTGTGAGTAATAGGTGTGTGTGTTAGAGTTGTGTGTGAGAGTGACGTGAGTGTGTGCTCGTGGTTGTGAGTCGTGAGTGTGGGTGTGTGTGGGTTTGTGCTCGGGTGTGTGTGGGTGTGTGTGGTCGTGTCGTGCTGTGTGTGTGTGTGCTAGTGTGTGTGTTGTCGTGTCAGTCTGTGGGTGGAGCTGGTTGTGTGTGTTTGTGTGTGTCGTGTAGGTTGTGTGTGTGTGTGTTGTGTGTTTTTGTGAGTGTGTGTGTGTGGTGTGTTGTGTGTGAGTGTGTAGTCGTGTAGACACTGTGATTGTCATGTGGTTGGAGGTTGTGTGTGGTGTCGGTGGTGTGGGTGTGTGTGTATGTGAGTGGGTGTGTGGTATGTGTATTGAGTGTATAGTGCGTGTGTGTGGTGTATGTGTGTTGGTGACTCGGGTGTTGGTAGTCTGTGTGTGTCGGAGAGTGTGTGGGAAGTGTGAGAGTGTCGTGAGAGGTGTGTTAGAGTGTAGTATGTGATTGGGGTGGAAGGTTGTGTGTCGACGTTTGGGAGTTTGTGTGTGTGTGAGTGTGTGAGTGTGTGTGTGTGTATTTGGAGGGTGGTTTTGTTGTGTATTGATTGTCGTGTGTATGGAGTGTGTGTGAGTGTGTCGGTGTAGTCGTGTGTGTGTGACAGTGTCAGTCAATGAGTGGGTGGGTGTTGGTGGTCTGAGGAGTGAACCGTTATTGTTGAGTGTGTGTGTGTGTGTGTGTGTGTGTGTAGTTTGTCGTGTGTGTGTCGTGTGTGTATGTGTAGTGTGGAGAGTGTGTGTGTGTGTCGTAGGAGTGTGTGTGTGTGGTATGTTTGTGTTATGTGTTTGGGTGGCATTGTTGAGTGTGTGGTTGTGTGTGTGAGAGTGTGACGTTGTGTGTGTGTGTGTGTGTGGGGGGGTGTGTTAGTGTGGGTGTGTGTGTGTGAGTGTGAGTGCGTGTGTTAGTTTGTGGGTTATGGATTTACTTGTGTGATTGTAGCCTGGGTAGTGTGTCGTTACGTTAGTGAGTGTGTGCGAGTGTATTGTGGTTAGTTTTGTATTGAGATGTGTGTGGGGTGTGGGGAGATCGTAGACCGTGTGTGTGTCGTGAGTGTATTCGTGTGTGAGATTTTAGATTGTTTTTATAGAGAGAGTATGCTGGTGTGTGTGTGTGGGGATATATATATTAATATATATAGATTGTTATATTATTTTTATACGATATATTATAGATATAGACTATAGTATGGATAAATGTATAATTCATATTTTATATATGAATATATATATATATATATATATTATATATCTAGATATATATATCTTATTTATATATGGTGGGTATGTATCATATATTATTTTATGTGGGTATGTTGTTTATTATATATTATATATATAATATATATATATATATAGATTATATATATATATATATATGTTTATATATGTGTTGTGTTTGTGGGTGATGTGTGTAGAAATATATGTCATATATATATTTCGGATATCGTATAATTTATATATATTTTATATATTTAGTATATATAAAATAGTATATTTTATATATATATTATGTATTATACTTTACATCTATATATGTATTAATATATAATTTCTATATATATTTTATATATATATATCTTATATATATGTTTATATGGCTATAAATTGTATATATATATCATATAGAGATATATATATATACCTATATTATTTACCATACTATTTACATATATATATACATATTTATATATATATATTAATATACATATATAAGTTATACTATATATATTATACTTATATATAAATATACACAAATACTGGACGAGCGTACTAGAAGCAGTGAACGGTATGTATAATATGGGAAAACTCATCAAGACGAGTACATCATGCGATTGCCGAGAAAAAACGGCGACATCAGGTCGGTTGAGTGGCTTCGGTGCACATAGTAATAAATTTACGAAGTCGTCTGCCTCTATGTCTTCTAAAGACGAAAAAGATTTTTCACCATTGGTTCCTCCCGTCTTGACATCTGGGTCTGAAACATGGACTTTCGCATGGCCTCAAGAGGAAATTAGTAAGTGCTCTAATAGAGGGTTGGAAAGGATTATGTTAGAATTTGAGTAAGAGTAAAAGAGCCACTTGCATTCAAGCTTTTCATACAAAATGGGCGAGGAATGATTTGACTAAGGAGCATTATAGAAGAAATCGTGGCAGTGGGCTTGATCTAGATATATACGGAGACGGGCTTGAGGTGGACAATAAAAACTTAAGAAATGGGTAAGATCGTCATCTGTATGTCACTGGGGCCATGTACATTGCGAGATGGCGGGTGGTATGTGCGTTCTGGCATAAGTAGGTTTATCGGTTGCTGTGGACTCTTGTCGGGGCTATTTGATTGTGTGTGGCCGATGTCACGGACAGGGGTTGGTGTATGGCGCGGAGGTGGTGCGTGTGTGTCTGTCCTGTGTGTGTGTGTGCACCCGTGTTGTTGACGTGTGACGGAGACGTGGTTTTTGGGTGTGGTGTGTGTGTGTCTCGGAGTGGGTGGGGGTTTGTGGGTGTGTTGTGTATGTGTCTGGGTGGGTGGGGGTTCTAGACGTCGTGTGAGTGTGTTTGGCTATTGGTATGTAGGGTTGTGGGTGTGGTGAGCTGTTAGTGTTTCCCGTCCCGCGGTGTGTGGTGGTGTGATGTGTGTGTGTGTGAGTGTGTGGATGGTATGTTTTTTTTTTTGTGTGTGTTTGATGTAAGAGTCCGTTGTGTGTGTGCTGTAGTCGTGTGGTGTGGTGTTGTGTGTGTGTGTGTCCGTCCGTACGGAGTTGTGTGTGTGGTGTATTTATTTATATATAGGGTCCCCTGTGTGTGTGTGTGGTGTGTGTGTTGTGAGTGTATGAGTGTTCGTGTGTAGTTGTGTGTCATTGTAGTTGTGTACCGTGTGGGTGTCGGTGTGTGTGTGTTGAGTGTGTGTGGCAGTGAGTGTGTGTTTGTGGGTGTGTGTGAGTGTGAGTGTGTGTGTGTGTGAGTGGGTGTGTCGTGTCGTGAGTGATGTTTCGGGTGTGTGAGTGTGTCTGTGTATGTGTTCTTTGGGTGTGTAGTGTGTGTGTGTGTGTGCTAGTGTGTGTGCGATGTTAGTGAGTGTATGTGTTCGTGCTGAGCGCGTCCCGTTTGTAGAGTGTGTGTGTGTGTTAGTGATAGTGTCTTGAGGGCCCGATTGTCGTGTGTGATACTTTTTGTAGTTATAGATAGAAAGGAGATATTATATTTTTATATATATGTATTTGGTTATATATTTATACATATATATATATATATAAATATCATTAATGTTTATATAAATATATATTTATATAAACAATGTTATATATATATATTTATTATATACTATATACTCTTATATACTTATACTATACTTTATATATCAATATATTTGTATTATATTGGATATTATATTTTATTATATATATTTTATTATTATATATTTTATATATATTATATATATACTCATATAACATATATATAACCATATTGTGATGAGTATAGTATAAGAGTGTCCTTCTTCGACCCGTTTGTGTAAAATATATTATACTCCCTAATTAATGACACTATTTGTGTGATGGGCAAGACGGGTCCCGTCGCTAGGTACCCGAAATATGTGGGAGCAGAGTTGATCTATTCCATACATTATTATTTAAAGGGATGAGGTTAACATTAACTATATATTATAATCAAGATATATATATTTAACATTATTTACAAGGGAGGACACGTATTTATACACGCATGGGCAAAGCTAAGCCTATCGCCCAATGCTAATATACTGGCGAAGTTATTTCTAAACACTTTTGAAAAACTCAGACTAATGCTCAGTATTGTGAAATACGTTCACTAAAGGCTCTGTTTCCACCCGGTCTACCTGCGAATCCTTGTGGTGGTGAAGGGAGAGGAGGTCCTCTCGACTTGATGGTTCGAACTTTTTCTGTCGATCTATGATACATATGTTGAGCATGAGATACGGGTGACTGGGAGGGGCCAGCGGTGACTCGGTCTCATTGGGGCAGGGAGATGCCCGTACCGGCTATGATTGGTCGCCAACTCGCCGGTTTGGAGGGCACTCTGCGGGGGAGGCATGCAGGCTCACTGGGTGCCGAATGCAATATGGAGGTGGCTGCTCGGTTCAGTGGGTTTTTGAGGATGAGGGGTGGCGCTCAATTTTATGCTCAGAACTGTTCAGGGGGTTGGGGGTGTTGGAGGAGGGTTGGAAGGGCTGGGTCGTGTGGTGTGTGTGGGTGTGTTGTGTGGTGTTTTGGTGTGTTGTTGTGGTGTGTGGTGTGTCGTGTGTGGTGTGTAGTGTGTGTTGTTGTGTGTGTCGTGTGTGTGTGGTGTATGGTTGTGGGGTGGTGGTGTAGTATTTTTTTTTTTTTTTTTTTATTATTTCTTGTGTGTGTGTTGGTTGTGTGTGTGTGTTGTGTGTGTGTGTTGTGTTTGTGTGTTTTGTGTTGTGTTGTGTGTGTGTTTGGTGTGTGTTGTGTGTGTGTGGTGTGTGTGGGGTTGTGTGTTGTTGTGTGTGTTTGTGTGTGTGTGTTGTGTGTTGTGTGTTGTTGTGTGTGGTTTTGTGTGTGGTGGGTTTTGGGTTGTGTGGTGGTGTGTGTGTGTTGTGTGTGGTGTGTTGTTTGGTGTTTGATGTGTGTGTGTGTGTGTGTTTGTTGTGGTGTGTGGTTGTTGGTGGTGTGTGTGTGTGGTGGGGTGGTTGTGTGTGTGGGTGTGTGTGTGTGTTGTTTGGGGGGGGGGGGGGGGGGGGGTGTGTGTTTGTATGTGTGTGTTGTGGTGGTGTGTGTGGGGGTGTTTATGTTGTGTGTGGGGTGGTTGTTGTGTGTGTGTGTGGTGTGTGTGTGTGTGTGTGTGTGTGTGTTGTGTGTGTGTGGGTGTGTGTTGTTGTGTGTGTGTGTGTTTGTGTGTGTGTGTGTGTGTGTTTGTTTGTATAGGTGTTTGTGTGTGTGTGTGTGGGTGGTTTTGTTGTATGTTGTGGTGTGGTGGGTTTGTGTGTGAGTGTTGTGTTGTGTGTAGTGTGTGTGTGTGTGTGTGTGTGTGGTGTTGTGTGGTGTGTGTGTGTGTGTGTGTGTGTGGGTGTGTGTGTTGTGTGTGTGTATGTAGGTGTTTGTGAGGTGTGTGAGTTTTGTGTGGTGTGTGTGTGGTTGTGTTGTTTGGTTGTTGGGGTGTGTGTGTGGGTGGGTGTGTGTGTGGGTGTTTGTGTGTGTTGTGGTGTGTGTGTGTGGTTGTGTGTTGGGGGTGTGTGGGTTGTGTAGTATATATATTATATGTATGTGTGTGTGTGTGTGTGTGTTTAGTGGGTTTGTGTTTGTGTGTGTGTGTGTGGGTGGGGTGTGTGTGTGTGTGTGTGTGTGTGATGTGTGTGTGTTTTTGTGTGTGGTGTGTTGTGGTGTTGTGTGTGTGTGTGTTTGTGTGTGTGTGTGTGTGTGTTGTGTGTGTGTTTTGAGTGTTTGGGTTGGGGTTTGTTTTTGGTGTGTGAGTGTGGTGAGTGATTTGTGTGTGTGTTGATTTGTGTGTGTTGTGTGTGTTTTGTTTGTTTTATGTGGTGGTGTGTGGGTTGTGTGTGTGTGTGTGTGGTGTGTTGGTGTGATGTTGTGTGTTGTGTGTAGTGTTTGTGTGGGGTGTGTTTGTGTGTTTTTTGTTGTTGTGTTTGTTTGTGGTGTGTGGTTTTTGTGTGTGTGTGTGTTTAGGTTTGTGTTGTGTTGTTGTGTGTGGTGTGTGTGTTGAGTGTGTATGTGGGTGGGTGTGTTTATGTTTGGGGGGTGTGGGTTTGTTTGTGTTGTGTATGTGTGTGTGTGTGTGTGTGTTAGTTTGTGTGTGTGTGTGGTGTTGTTAATGTATGTTGTGTGGTGTGTGGTTTGGTGTGTGGTGATTTTGGTTTTGTTGTGTGTGTGTTTGTGTTGTGGGGTTGTTTGTTTGTGTATGTATGTGTGTTGTGGTGTGTGAGTGTGTGGGTGTGTGAGAGTGTGTTGTTTGTGTGGGTGTTTTGTTTGTGTGTTTGTGAGCGTGTGTGAATTTATGTTGTGGTGGTGGGTGTGTGGGTGTTTGTGAGTGTGTGTGTGGTTTTGTGTTTTGTTTGTGAGTGTGTGTGTGTGTGTGTGGGGGGGGGGGGGGGGGGGGGGGGGGGGAGGGGGGGGGGTGGGTGTGTGTTATGTTGTGGGTGTTGTGTTGTTGTGTGTGAGTGTGTGTGTGTGGTTGATGTGTGTGTAGTGTGTGGGTGTGTTTGGTGTGTGTTGTGTTGTTGTGTGTTGTGTGTGTGTATATATATATATATATATAAGTTCTTGGAGAGTGTGTGTGTGAGTGTGTGTTTGTGTTTTTTGAGTGTGTTGTTTTGTGTTTGTGAGTGTGTGTTGGTTTTGTGTGTTTTTGTATGGGTGTTGTTGTGTGGTGTGGTTGTGTGTGTGTGTGATTGTGTGTTTTGTGTTGTGTGGTGTGTGTGTGTGTGTGTGTTTTGTTGTTTGTGTGTGATGTTTGTGGGTTTTTGATTGTTTGTTTGGTTTGTTTTTGTGTGGTTTGTTGTGTGTGTGTGTGTTTGTGTTGAATGTATAGTGTGTGTGTGTGTGGTGTGTGGGTTTTGTGTGTGTGTGTGTGTGTGGTGTGAGAGTCGGGTGGTGTGTCGGTGGGTGGGATGGGTGGGTGTGGTGTGTGTGTTGAGTCGGGTGTCGTATGTCGTTGTTTGAGTGAGTCTGTGCTGTTGTGTTAGTGTGAGTGTGAGTCGCTGTCGAGTGATGTTGAGTGTTTGTTTGTTGTGAGTGTGAGGGGGGTGGTGGGTGTTGGGCTTGGACCGGAGTGTCCGTGTGAGTGTGCTGTGATGGTGAGTTTGTTGTGTGAGAGAGTTTGTTTTTGTGGAGGTGGTGGGTGTGTGGGGGTTGGCTATTTTGGTGAGGCTGGGGTTGGTTAGGGTGTGAGTGTGTGTGTTAAGGTGTGTTTATTGATTGTTGTATTGTGTGATATTAGAGTTATTTATATATATAACTGTAGTGACTTAGCAGATTATTGTGATTGATATAGATATATATATATATAATATAATGTATTTATTATATTTATCGTTATATATTTATAATATATATATATATTTTTTATGTTTATATGTTATATATTTGATTAAATATATATGTATATATATATATATTATTTATAATATTATATATATATATATTTATATTTATATGTATATATATATATGTATATATATATATATATATATATATATATATATATATACATATATATATATGTATACATAGAGAGAGAGAGAGAAAGATTATAAATAAGTTTTAGTGATAATAAAAAACTCTACTCTTGTTTTATAGTTCAATAAATTCTGTCATTCTGATAATTTATCACTGGAAGAATTATTACATTAATCGATATACGTTGAATCGGAAACGCCTGTGAGCGTTATCCTAACATCCATTATAAAACTCTAGCAATTGACAAACGCCCTTCGGTGGTATGTTCATAGTACTTTTATATGGTCGGACTGTGGACAGACAGCACAGGGAGCTGTGGTTGCCTCTGGGGACGAGTGCATCTTGGGTGCCGCTATGCGCCGCGGTGGTTTTCGTGGGGGGGATCTTAAGGTACGATTGTGTTGTCGCGGCGTTGACCTGCTCGGGCGCTAGAGGTCTGTACGTATACACGCCCCCTCGGCACCCGATAGCGCGCGAGCGAGCGCAGCGCGCGCGCTCGAGCCCGCCTCGCCGCGCGCCCGCGCGCTATCGCTGATCGCGTAGCTGCTCGTCGAGACGCGAGTGCGCATCGCTCTCTCTCTCGGTGTGCTCTAGTAACCCGTAAATAGTGAACACTAAATTTTGGTTTTTTGCTGTGCAGCTGTAATGGGTTGATGTAGGGGCTAGTAATTGGAGAGGATGGGGTAGTGGGGGTTTGGTCAGTGGGGGCGATTCGCGTGCAGAGTGGTGGTCGAGAGTAGGGTCATTTGATGGTGTGGGAGGGATTGTGTTGGGGGTGTGTTTGGGACACAGGTGTAAGGTGTAGGTTGTTGGGTGGTGGGGTGGTCAGTGGGGGAAGTTTGCGTGAGCGTGTCTGAGTGGGGGGGAGTGTGTGGGTCCTGTGTTGGTGTGGTGTGGGAGTGTTGGTGGTGTGTTGGGTATGAGTTTGGGTGTTGGTGGGGTGTGGGGGGGTGTGTGTGGGGGGGTGGGGGTGTGTGTGGTGTGTGTGTAGTGTGTGGTTGTAGTCGTGTGGGGGTGTGTTGTGGTGTGTGTGTGTCGTGGTGTGTGGGCTTGTGGTGTGTGGGTGTGGAATGTTGGTGTGGTAGTGTGTGTGTGTGTACGTGGGGGTGTGTGTGTGCGTGTGTGTGTTGTGTGTGTGTGTGTGTGTGTGAGTGTGTGTGAGGTGTGTCTATAACTCTAGGAAGAGTGGTGTGTGTGTGTGATTGTGTGTGTGTGTGTTTGTGTGTGTCGTGTGAGTGTGTGTGTATGTGTGTCCGTCTGTGTGTGGGTGGGGTGGGGCGGTGTGTGTGTGTAGTGTGTGTGTGTGTGTGCTGTACGCGTGTGAGAGTGTGTGTGGTGTGGTGTGTGTGTGTGTGGTGTCATAGTGTGTGGTGCAGTGTGTGTGCTGTGTGTGTATTTGTGTGTTATGTGTGTGTGAGTGGTCGTGTGTGTCGTGCTGAGTCCGTGTGTGTGTGTGGGAGTGTGAGGTGTGTGTGTGATGTGTGTGTTGTGTGTGGGTGCTGTGTGTGTCGTCGTGTGTAGTGTGGTGTGTGTGTGGTGTGTGTGTATGTGGGGCCGTGTGTGGGTGTGTGTGTATTTGTGTGTGTAGTATGTGTGTGTGTGTGTGTGACGTGTGTTGTGATAAGTGTGTGTGTAGTAGTGTTGTGTGTGTGTGTATGTGTGTGGGTGTGAGTGTGTGTGCTGTGTGCTTGTGTGTGTGTGTGTGTGTGTGTGTATGTGTGTGGGGTAGTGGTGTGTGTGTGAGTGGTGTGTGTGTGTGTGTCGTGTGTGTGTGGGTGTGTTGTGTGTGTGTGGTGTGTCTTTGTGTGTGTATGTGAGGTCATGTGTAGTGGAGTGTGTGTGTGTGAGTTGTGGTGTGTCGTCGTGTGTAGTGTTTGTTTTTGTGTACTGTAGTGTTCATTATTGGGTGTGGAGACGCCTGGGCTGGAGTGGGGCTCAGGTCAGTGGGATGTGCTTCTTTGGTTGTTGAAAGTCGTAGTAGTGTGTGTGAGTGTGTAGGTGTGTTTGGTGAGTGTCGTGTGTCCGTAAGAGTGTAGTGTAGTGTGATAGTGGTTGTTGGTTTCGAGTGTGTTAGGAGTGTAGAGATTTATTACAGTTGTGATATATATTAGTGATAGATAGTTCGTGATATTCGATTTAGGTATATTATCTATCTATCTAGATCGATCTATCTATGCGATACTATCTATCATTGTTATATATTAGTTTTTTATATTTTATATATATTTATATAGATATATAATATATATTTAATCATATATATATTTGTCTTTTAGCATTTTAATATTTCCTAGGACCAATAATCTTTTGAATCAATCTGAAGTTCCTACTTATGTATATTACTATAACTGAATATGGCAATTACTCTGGCATATATAGCCATATGTGATAATTAATTTTTCTTTTTATATCATCGGTCAGCTTTGCAATGGCATCCAGATTCTCTCAGCAACTCCTCATTGCTGTCCTAATAGTAAGTTTCTTCATTACTTGAATTTAAAGTATTTTGAAGTAAATGTATTCTTATCTAGACTCAAACTTATTTGGTGTATTTACATCAGTTTGTCCTTATGCCACAGGTTGGACAAGGATCTTCTGTACTTGCTGAAATATGCACTGGTGATAACGGTACGTTTTCTTTGTCAGCTTCTTTCCAAATGTTGTCTCTCCCTTTATGCATGTACAGTATATTTCCATTTCTTTCATGAAAAACAGGAAATTTTAGTCGTTAAAAATCTTCAGATTATCCGCACTAAGAGAAATGAGATCATGTCTTTTACATGAATTTGGATTGTTTATTAATTAAATAATTTTCCATAGTGATTTCCTGCCACTGCCTACTTTAGTGGTCATATAAGGTCATTTCATCTTTATTGAAATCTAGGGGGGGGGCGCCGGGTGTGGGGGTGGGTGTTGGGTGGATGTATTTAGGTTTATAGCGAGCGAGGTGCATTGCTAAGCGAGCGCGCGAGCGAGCGAGCCGCCGCGTCGAACTACTCTCACTCTAACTAATCCCTAACACTCATCACACACACACGTTTTAGAATTATTATATAGTGATATATATAGAGATATTGAGAACTTTAGATAGTTATTATTTGTATATATATAGATAGATTTGATTTTATATATATATATATCGATATATATACGTATTTTTTGTGTGTGGGTGTGTGTGTGGGTGTGTGTGTGTTGTTGTGACTGTGTTAATGTGTGGGTGGGGGAGGGGGGCTGAAAATTAGTTTATATCGAATTGGATTACGATACTTTGGCCATATTCGACCTGGGTTTCATCTTCGGTAGTCGAAAAATCAGTTGTCTTCGTTGGGTCTGTTATATTGAGTGTAGTGTGGAAGGTGGTTGTGGCGGCCATATGTGGATGGGTGTGGGCCCCCGGCATTGTGTGGGGGGGGGGGGGGGTGGGGGGTGGGGGGGGGGAGGGGTGTGTTTTGTGTGTGTTGTCGTGTTAGGGGTGTGATTGAGTGTGGGTGTGTGTGTGTCTGTGGAGTTGGGACGTGTGCATGGGTGTGATAGGGTGTGTGTGTGTGGGAGTGTTTCGTGAGAGTGTTTGTGTGTCGTGTGTGGTGTGCCGGTCGTGTGTAGATAGTGTGTGAGATGTGTTTGTGTTAGTACTGTAAGAGTTGTGTGTGAGTAGGGTGTTTGGATGTTTTTGAGTGCTGTGAGTGAGCGTGATTCGCGTGAGTAGAGTGTGTGTGTGTGCTGTGTGTCCGCGGCAAGGTGTCGTATCGGAGAGTGAGTGAGAGTGTGGGGTGTCGCGTGGACGTGTGTTGTGTTTGTGTGTTGTGTGTGTAGTGTGTGAGATGTATGGCTGAGTTTGAGGGTGAGTGTGTGTAATGCGTGTTAGAATGTGTGTCGTTTATAGTTTGTGAGAAGTGTCTACGTGAGTATTTTGTGTGTGATATGTGTGTGTGTGTGCGTCGTCGTGAAGCTGTTATATGATAGTGAGTGAGTGTGAGTATAAATATAGACGTGTGAGGGGGAGGTGAGTGTGGGTGTGGGTGGGGGGGTGTGGGTGGGTTTGGTGAGTATATTAGTCTTCCTGATGAGTGTAGTGTGAGAGTGAAGAGTGTGTGTGAGTGTGTTTGTAGAGTAGGCTGAGTTAGTTGATGAGTGATTATTAGTGTAGTATAGTTTTAGTTGATAGAGAGTGAGAGAGAGAGTGTTAGAGAGAGTAGAGTGAGTGAGGTTGTGATGTGAGTGTGGTGTGGTGTGTGGTGTGTGTTGAGTGTTTGTGAGTGCTGTGTGGTAGATTTTGTTTGTTTGTGTGTCGTTTGTTTCGATATATATATAGATATTTATATATATATATGTGGTGGGGCCCTATTGAGCCCCAACCGCCCAGAGGTCATCTATTCGACTGTGTGTGTGTGTGTGTGTGTGTGTTGTGTGTGTGGTGTGTGTGTGGTAAATTATGTGTTGTATTATATGTATATATATTAGATATATGTATATATATTAATATATTATATATAATTATATAATATATATATAATTATCTATATATATATATCTATAATATATATAATATATATACATATGTATTCTATATATATATATATATATATATATAATTATATATATATATATTCGAGAGAGCGAGAGAGAGGCGAGAGAGAGAGAGAGAGGTGAGGCGAAGAGAGGAGTGAGTGAGATTTTGAGAGAGAGAGAGAGAGAGAGAGGAACGAAGAGGACAGCGTGAGAGATCGAGAGAGAGAGAGAGAGAGAGAGAGAGAGAGAGAGAGAGAGAGAGAGAGAGAGAGAGAGAGAGAGAATATGAAACTGAGAATGATTAGATATGCAGATACTAGGATAAATATGCTGATAAATATATACAGAATGAAACGTTTGTGCATATATTGTATATTTCATCCACTCAGCTAATGAGATATGGATAGCCACTGGGAGCAGCCAGACCTTCACTTCCCCAAACTACCCTTCGTTATACGTTCCAGGAGACAGTATGGACTGGGTATTCTGTGTAAGTATTGTATCCTCACTGCAGTGATCCACACTTAAAGAATTGCTTTCTTACTTCTTCTTTTATTCCTTCAAGGATATTGCTAAAGTAGACCTGGAGATGTGTAGCTCACTTTGCCTTTCTTCTTTTGCAGTGAAACAAAGTGCAATTAGAACAAAAGCAATAAAGGCTATGGCGAAGCCAAAGGTTTTATTGTCTATTTTTTCTGATCCTTTCTTTCATTCCAAGTACATATCATGACATCCGGAAGTGCTAGTACCAAAAAAAAAATATATATATATATATATGTTTATATATATATATATTGATAATTTACTTCATAATATCAGTGCAAATCGGGCAGGTTGGTATTTGGATATGAAAGTGTAAGAGTCATCTTCATATGATATATCACCAAATTGATAACGAATATTTATCACGAGCCAGTAACTTGTGCTTTATTTTTCTGCTTTCTTTTAAATCAAAACTAAAGGTAATATCAGATTTTATCTATGAAAACATACTCAAGAGATTGTGTTTCATTTCACTCTCCCTTACTTCCAGGCCGATAACCCCGAACACAGGCTAGAGATTACATGCGACGACTTCACTGTTGGTGGGAAGTTCCTGTTTTGTTTGGACGACACTTTCAGTATCTCCAACACTGACACAGGAAGCGAGTGAGTTATTTTGCGCTTCTATTACAATCATATTCATGTTGAGTTTTATCAACTTGTATATTCCTGCAAACAAAAGTTCTTGATACAGAAGTAATAATAAACAATTGTAAAGGCTCTAAACTTTAGACAGAGAGATAGAATGGCCAGGTTAGAGAGAGAGAGATGAATATAACATCACCCATAATTTCGCAGTTATCCTTAAAACAATAATGATAGTAAATGTGATGACTTCCTCACAGCTATTGTGGGACTGATGGACCGGTGAATGAGCAGACCACCGACCGGGGAACGACAGTCTCCTTCACCGTCAAAACTATTTTTCCTCTCTACTCGGGTTTCAGCTGCACTGCCACGGCCTTCGATCCCAATCCAGACAGTATCTGTAGCGATGTAAACAACCCGAAAGGTAACTCTTAAGATAAATGCAGTTATCGTATGAGTTGTTCGTAATTTTGATAATCACTCGAATAACTAGATATATAATTTCTCCATGTGCTTCAACGGGTAATACTAAAATCTTTTTTTCTTTCT
>NW_028234427.1:16426452-16443952 GCF_977035675.1 Penaeus japonicus | reverse complement strand
GTGATTCTGTGCAGTCCTTAGTTGAGGCTGCACAAAGACTGTGGAATGCTCGAGTGGGCATAAGGAATGATGATGAGCCACCTAAGCGCCTTGCAGGGGAGAAATTGCGGAAGTCTCACGGATACCTTCACGTCCAATACGTCAGAGAGATCAGCCTTCTACTCTAGTTTGCTGGAGGTGTCGTCGAGAACGCCCAGAGTGGAAAGGCTCCAGCCACCTCTGGTTATCGCAGGAGCCAAAACAGGGTCTATTTCCGAGAGGCACCACAATATAACTCCAGGCGAACGACAGTAGATCGAGGTTGCGGTCCAGACATTGACTTAGAGTAATGACATCATTGCACAAGGACCTTCTGGGAGACCTCTTGTCAAGATCAGAGTTCATGGCATTCATGTGACAGCTTTTGTGGACACTGGATATAAAGTCACTCTCTTGAAATTGAAAAATGCCTTCGACGCTACTTCTGGATGGGTTGTGGAGCTTTCCTAGGGAAACGGCAGAAACATATGGCAGTGCCATCACAGGGTGTGTGTGGTGGAAGGTGTCGATTTTAAGGGTAAATCCTGATTGGAATGGATTTTCTAAGGAGATTTTGCTACAGGCTAGTACATAATCATAACCCTCAGAAGACATACCTGAGACTTGGAGAAGTGACTCTCCCTGTTGCCTATACTGAAGGACCTTCATTGGGTATCACCAGTATATTAAAGTTCATTCCACCTGGACATAGCCAGAAGCACACATAGTGGTCGGTATGTGAGGTTTTCAACCTCCCCCCCCCATGGCTGGCCCATCTCCTACCCCCCCCCCCCTCCTTTCCCTCGTATCCCCTCTTATTCGCCCTCTCCCTCTTTCTTTCGCTCTTACACTCCCGTCTACGTTCATGCTAATTTCTCACTCTTCTCTTCTTTCCTACATCTAGTTCTACCTTCTACCTTGCTCCCTAGCCTATCCTGCCTCCCTCCTATCCCTATCCTGCCCAGCATCCCGCAGTAATCCATAGGGGAGTCGAGCACAGTGGACCACTTCCCCGCGCCAGCCTCCTTATTTTTACATTTTGATGTACTTTTGTTTTACTCTGGCCATCTTTTATTTGTATTTTATATATTTTACCTTTTTATATTGTTGTAAATAAAGTTCTACTGTAAATCTTTGATTATCCACGTTATCTGAAAATGATTCACATGGTGTGCGGATAACAGAACATCCGCATCTGCTGCGATTTCTTTTATCCTTTTTACCTTTTTGTTTTATTCTGTTACAAATTATTTAACATTTGTTTTTAATGTTTTCTTCTTATTTATTTATTTTATTTTATATTGATTTTACTACAAAATTAGCATGTTACTTTTACGATTTTACTCATTGAATCGCAGTAGCTTATTTTTTACGTATTTTTATTGTTAATAGGTTTTTAAACACGGTTGCACCTGTCTTTTTACTTTTATTAATAGCAACCCCATTTTATGATTATGTAATTTTATTTAAAAGTTTATTATTTATTATTTTACGTATTTTTAACCGCTACGACTCCGTCCGCCTGAGGTCATGTAACCCCCATGTTTTGGCACAATAAAGTGAAGTGGATATTCTGACTGTGTTTGTCTGCCCTATGGATTTACGTTTTAGATTTACGCCAGGAGATACTGAAACAAGGTTGTACTGCCCCTTTTACTTGCCTAGGTGTATTCATGCTGGACGTGTTATTTTATATGTTTACATTTTATGTTGAACCTTTGTGCCGCTTTCACTTTTACCTTTTCTTTTTTACTTTGACTTTTACCCTTTTACCTCGTCATTTACTTCTTTGTCTTACTTCCGTTTTTACTCCTACTACTTTTATTCATTCCTCCTTCGTGTTTTAGCCTAGATATTGGTTTTACTTTAATTTTTGCAGGCCCTTTTGGCACTTTTACTATAAATTTAAGCCCTTCTGGCCCAGTTTTAGTGATTTTCAGCCCTTCTGGCACTTTCTTAGTAATTTTGTTTTCAGTTTGATTTTACTTTGGTGCCTTCTGCACTTTTATTAGTACAGGTTTTATGTATATTTTATGATTTATTTCCGTGCCGTCTCCACACTAATCACGCTCCTGGTAGACCTACACTTCCGGGGATTAGTTTGCTTGTGAGGTCGTGGGGGTTCTAAGCCTTCTGCCTGGCTCCCCCACCCCTTTTTGAGGAACGAACGAGGCCCACATCTTTCCTTGGCCCCTAAGCCCGAAGTCTCCCGCTTCACGGGTGACCTCTTTTGGGTTCCTCTGTCACATAACCTTACAGGTACGTCACTGTGACTGTTCCTGAACGTTATAATAACACAGAAGTTATCATCGAGGGAGCCACAAATAAAATCACTGTGCCTCGGACGGTGATTATACCCAAAGATGGAGTATCTTCTGTTTGGGTTTTGAATGCTGGAACACATCCTGTATGCTTGAAGATTGGTACACATGTCACAACCGGTCAATTGTGCACAGTGATGGAGTTACAGAACCAGTCTAAGGAGCCCAATGCAAGCTTGGGACAGACACAAAGGAACCAAGCGACAGAAGCCTCACCTGAAAAACCAGTGGACTATGATGTCCCTGACCCGCATTTCAGTTTTGATGAGGAGGATGAGTTTGATCTTGCTTTTGGTCAATTGGACTTTGTATATGATGATAATGATTTTGTTGTATTCCCTGAAACGAGTCCAGCTGATCCTCCAGAGGTGTCAGTGTTGACATCAGTAGATGTTAAGGACTCAGCTGAACCAGACCTAGGTCATTTACCTGAAAATCGGCGTCGTGATATCCTTGCATTACTTGCAAATTATCCACGGTTATTCAGTAGAGACAAGTTATCAATAGGTACTGTGCCAGGTATCCAGTATCACATCCCTACACATGAAACCAAGCCTCTCTGTACCCGTCAATGGCGTCTACCTGAGTCAGTCAAGCAGAAAATAAGACAGGAGTGTGATGACATGCTTGACGCAGGTGTCATGGAGCCCAGCACATCATCTTGGCTCTCTCCTGTTGTTCTTGTCAAGAAGGATAGCACAGTACGATTCTGTGTTGACTACCGACAGCTCAATTCTGTTACAATAGCAAATACCTATCCTTTACCAAGGACTGACGAACTGGTTGATAAGTTGAGAGATACAGAGTATTTTCCCTGCTCGACAGTCGGAGTGCTTAATGGAGTATCCCAGTGGCACCAGAGGATAGACCTAAGACAGCCTTCAGCGATGGTTATCTCCTCTTCAATGGCGTCGTATGCCTTTTTGACTCTCCACAGCCCCAACAACTTTTCAAAGATTTATGAATGCTGTACTAAGTCCAGTTCTGGGCAGGCATACTCTAGCATACCTTGACGACATTGTGATTTACAGCAAAAATTTTGAAGAACACCACCATCTAAAAGAAACGGTAGATATCCTTGACTGTGCTGGATTCAAACTCAATGTAACCAAATGTGAGTTTGTTGTACAAAATTCTAAGTTTCTCGGGTTCCTTGTCATGCCAGATGGGATTTTGCCAAATCCTGATAAAGTTCAAGCCATCTCAGAGATGCCACCTCCAAAGACAGTTAGAGATGTCCAGAAATTCTTGGGAGCCTCTGGATTTTTCCGAAGGGATGTTCCTAATTATGCCAAATTGGCTATTCCACTGACCCAGCTGATAAAAATAAAACAGGAACAAAAATCTAGGTGGACTAAAGCATACCAAGAAGCATTTCAGGCACTAAAATATGCTTTGATTAATGCACCAGTTTTGCAGAAGCCCAACTTTGATCTGCCATTTGAAATCCATAACAATGCATCCCAAGATGCCATTGGAGGGTGTTTGATGAAATGAGGAGGTCAGAATCCACCATATGCTATAGCTTATTTTAGCAGGAAGCTGAGAGGCCCAGAGACGTGGTATTCTGCCACAGATGGTGAAGCGCTTGCAGTTGTTGAGAGTGTAAGAGTTTTTGACCCTTATATTTTTAGCCATAAGTTTACACTGACCATCGACCTTTGTGTTTTATATTTACCGAAACAACTAAGTCCCCACGAATGTCTAGGTGGGCTTATGAACTTTCAGGCTATGCTTTCAAGATCCTGTACAAGCCTGATACCTCCCATCACGTACTAGATATGCTTAGCTGAAACATTGCTTCTGTGTGTATATCTGATCCCGACTCAAAAACAATGCGGTCTGAACAACTGAAAGATCTAATGTGGCATGACATTGTAGCATATTTAGAAGAAAAAGCTGTTCCTCAGAGAAAACCACCATTCCCTCTAGATGAGTTTGAACTTCAGAATGGAGCCCTTTATCATGTGAGAACACTGCCTGATAGAGTTGTGAGTCAGCTTGTTGTGCCAAGACAGCTTCGCAGAAGTGCTATAAAGTTAGCACACTAGGATATAGATACTGCTTAATCATCGTGAATCATTTGACTAGATATTTCCAGATTATCCCACTCAAGACTAAGGATGCAACCTCAGTGACTGATGCTATGTTTAAGGAATTTGTTACTGTTTGGTCCTCCGCATATCATACAAACAGATGCAGGGTCTGAGTTCAACAACCATTTGTTCCAAGAATGTTGCCGTTTGTTGCAGATTAAGACAACTTTAATGACTGCCTATCATCCACAAGCTAACGAGATGGTAGAACGAACAAACCGGGTTGTAAAAGATGCCATTGCTTCTCTTGCCAACACAGCACCAGGCAGGTGGGAACAGCTGATTCCTCAAGTGAGGCTAGCACTTAATATTGCAATTTATTGGAGTACAGGAGACCAGCCTTTATACTTGATGACTGGCTACCATGGCCATTTTCCTGTTGGTCTCACTAATGACGTAGTGTACAAGTCCAAGGTATCCAAATCTTTCCATGATGCTCTAAGTATTGCTCGACAGGTAGCACTTGAGACTACAAAAACGGCAAGAGAGAGGTGGAAACAGGACTATGATGGACAAGCTGCAATACCAAAGCCCCTCGAGGAAGGACATCTTGTACTTTACAGGAACCGTGTTCGTAAATATGGAGCTGACAAGTTGCTCAACCCACGATGGGCAGGACCTGCACGTATACAGAAGAAAATTGGTCCTGTAACTTTCTTGCTGAAAGATGTCTCCCGTCCATTTTCCGAGAGACAGTGTCATATTAATGACCTTAAACCTTTTCGAGTCTTGGGTGAAGTCACTTATGAGGCTGAGCCCGGAATGATGCTTCTTGCATCCTGTCTTATCATTCCTCAGTGATTGGTTGTATGTAAGTTTGTGTTTAACTTTTACTGTCTCTTAAAGTTTTATGTATATGTTTATATTACTTCAGGGATTTTTTATGTTTAAGCAATCTTAAGTTTTGTGGTAGATTAACTAAAACCATTATCAGCCAGTTATTGCCAGTCTAAACATACTATGTGAAATCAAGCCATACTATACTTCAGGTTTACCCATCAATCTCAATAAACTAGATAAACAATACATTCTCATTCAGTTAAAGTCAAGTTTTGTATTTGAAGCTGTAAATGAGCCAGTACACCTCAGGGGTTTGGAGGAATTCGTTCTGTTCTCAGATTGTTCGCAGACCCATGCCTGTGATGTCCTATGATTGGTAGATCTTAAAGCTGTGGCCGTGTTTTGAGAAGGGATCACACCAGATGAGCTACCAGTCCCTGGGACCAGTGTCGAGTTGTCTTGGACATAACCCCATCAGAGGAGGAAAATGAGGACCTGCTGGGCAGGAAGAGATTCGTCACGTCGTTTCAATGTGCCCCTGTGACCTGCTGAGCTAACCCAGGAACGCCCTAACAAAGGACGTGGGAAGGACTCGACAGAAGGAGAAGTTGGACTTAGAGGGCCAGCCAGACGAGACGCCGTAGACTTCGCTCTACAGGGCGGGCGAGGAGATGTAGTGAGCTGATGCTTCAGCTCCCTTCGGCCGATCTCGCGCGATCTCGAGGATGACCATGATCATACCCAAATAGGCCTGGAGTTTTGAAGATCAATATCTGAGAATGGACTTTTTTGGATACTGGTGACAGAAATTCCATTTGGGTTGTTGGTGCCAAAGTCTTGTTGGCTAGCCCACATATCTTTTATTGCTTTTACATTTAATATCATGAATATATATTAAGTTTGTTTTATTTCTGTAAGATATATTACGTGTTTTTATATAAAAAACTCCCATATTAAACTCTACCAAAAAAGAATATAATAATCTGAAAGGAAAAGCCTTAACGAGTCTTGCTGAGCAGACTGGAGCGAACCAAGGTTGGCGCACGACCTTGTTGGTATATAAAGTCGGGTCAACAACCTTAGGGTTCATCACTCACTCGTGTCTGAGACTCTGTGAAGCTCACACCTCTATCTGAAAACACAGCAACAACAAACTAAAAGTCTTGTGCCACTGGAGCTAGTCTTATATGTAATAACATTAAAGACTGTACTTACAGATTTTGCGCACTTTTAGTACTTTGCCTGCACCTTCAGTGCATTGATTTTGCAGGTTACACGAGACTGCAGTAGTCATAGTCAGCACCCCACCCCAGACCCGCAGCACTTTTCTACCCCAGGGTAGCCCTTACAGGCTGAAACCCCTGGGTAGGGAGGCCAGTAGTCTGGGTCGTCCTTTAGGCACACTTTCTATAACTAAATTTTTTCCTTTTTATTCTGTGACTTTCCTGAGCCTACCGGAGTTTCTTAGGAAGTTCCTATATTCGCTTGGGGGTGGGTACGAAATTGCCGTCCCTCGCAGTAGGCAGGTTCGGCGGTAAGGAGGTATCATACACAAAACTCGAATCCCTCTTTGGTACTGGAGAACGCAACCAGGCTTCCACTGAGGGAGGAGAAAATATGTAATACTGCAACTTTCTCTTAGCTATTGCTGATGGGTTGATAACAATAGTTAAGGGTTCTTTTTGTCCCTTTAGGAAACGAATCAGGCCCAGGGTTCAGACTTAGGCCCGTAGTAAAGAACCTGTCGGGTGTGGGGCGTGGGGATAATGTGACGGGTGTCGGGTGTAGGGCACCCGTCTGCATGTTTGACAGTAAAGAACGTGTGTCGGTGGGCTTGTTTGTCAGTGATGCCAACCTGTCCAATGAGACGTATAGATCGGACAATTTTGGTAGCCTTGATCGATGTAAACAACACCTGAGAGCGCACAATTGAAACATAAATATAATTTTATTTATTATATTTCATTCACAAAAAAGCCGACTTTGTTTATCTCTCTATAATGAGACGTAGAGATCGGACGATATTGGTAGCCTTGATCGACGTAAACATCACCTGAGAGCGCGAACTTGAAACATGGAAAGCCAACTACTGAAGGTAAATATAATTTTATTTATATTTCATGGTTCATTTACGAAAAAACTACTTTGTTTGTATTTCTGTAATTATTAACAGCCATTAATTACATTATCTTATTTTATAAATCGCATTAGTTTGCAAGGTAAGCACAAATATGTTAATTATTACTACACAACAATTATCAGCACATATAATGATGAACCAGCCATTTTTTGTATGATAGACAATATGCACATTTCAAATCATTAGAAAAGTTTAATAAGCATGACATACAAATATTATGTGTTGTCTATAATTACGTCATCATATTAAAAAAAAATAAAAAAAAGTCATGCTTTGGAATTCACTCTATTATTTTCCATAATAGGTCTTTTATAGTCATAAAATCATTAACATGAATGTTAAAACAAATTAATCACGATCATATCGAAGACAGAATCATGTTTACTTAATATAATGGCAAGAAAATTTATTAAATCTGTTTTTGGTAGGCACAAATATTCCCACAATATAGCTTAAATCTGGCTTACTGATAACAAATAATCATATGTGCATATGATGCAGATTGAATGAAGTGCACTGATATTGATTTTATAGCTGAAACTCACTCTTACTACTTAAACAGATTAATCAAACCTAAAAATATTATTAACAATTAATTGCTCACCATTTAGGGAAATTATTGAATTTACAGAAACTGATTGTGATCTACTTTTTCCAGAATCCTTCTTTAACACAAGACCAGCTGCTTCAACTGGTTCTTTTGATTAAGGATAGAGAAGGCATCCTCTTTAGCAAAAAGAGCGATCCAAGGCTTCCAAGTCAGAAGATAAAGTGCTGGCAAGAAATCTGTGATTTATTTAATGCCAGCAATCCTGAGCAGAATCCAAGATCTGTCAAACAGATCAAAAGAACATGGGAATATATCCGCAGAAGGTAAACAAAAATATTTATTTACATGTATATACTTCTTCTATTTCTTACTGATTATTTAGTCATGTTAATAATATTATTCATAATTTATTGAAAATAGTTTCTTATTTAACTCAGCAAAATAAGTAAAACTTGTTTATAGATATAATGTATTCATAGAAATTTTTCTTTGTTTGTTTCCAGAGTCAAGGAGAAAGAGTCAGCTCACCTCCAAGAAAGAAGGGCAGCTGGTGGGGTACCACCACCAACACAAGGATTCTCTGCCCCATACATGGAAATTGCAAGGTCCATGCTTTGCAAAGATCTTGCCCTGGGAAGCACAACCGTGGAGTTTGGCTCTTCAGGTGTGTTATAATACAGTTGACACAATTATATTGATGAAGCGGTTGATAGTGAAATTGGTAACATAAAAATGATAACAATGAATGAAGGAGTATATATAATGTAAGCAAACATTCCTTGGTAAAGTTTACGAGTCATTATAGCAATCATTTTTTTATTGAAAAAAGAAAGATGCACAAATGTGTATATATACATACACATATTTATAACTTGATATTTGTTTTCTGAAACTAATTTTTATTTTCCCCCTACAGTGAACATCAACTTTAAATCCTCGCCTCCCTCCCTTCCAAGCCCTCATTCCTCTCCCTTTATTAACACCTCTATTCCATTCTCTAATCCTCCCTCTACCTCTCTTGAAATCCTTCCCTCAACCTCTTTTCAAATTCTTCCCTCAACCTCTCTCACAAGCCTTCCTTCAACCTCTTTCGCAAGCCTCCCATCAACCTCACTTCAAAGCCTTCCTTTATACTCTCTTCCAAGCCATCCAGGTTTTCCTGCCACATCTTCAATTCTTCCTCCATCCTCTACTGCTAATTTTGTTTCTTCCCTTCCACCTACTCCATCTCCTACTGATGCTATTAATTCTGTAAGCTGTACTCCTGTATCCACTCCTTCCCCAACAGAACCTTTCCCTTCTGATTATCCTTCTCGTCCTTCTTCTCGCGCTACACCAAGAAAAAGGAGGTTATCTGAGGAGGAGGCATATGCCCACATAAAGAAAAGGCAGGATGAACTACATCTGTTGAAGATGGAAGCAGCAAGGGAAGACCTCCTTGCAGCTAGAGCTAAAAGGCAGTCTTATGAGGCTGCACAGAAAGCTGCAGAGAGTATGGAAAAGGCAGCTAAAAAGTTTTCAGATGTTGTGGAGGTTATAGGGGAGTCTGTGACTACCCTTACAACATCAATAAAAGAACTTATGAGGGAGAAGCTGTAGTTAGATTTTTTTTTTTTTCTGAATAATATTTACCTTTTTTATGATAACAGTGGTGAGGCAATGGGTGAACCATAGTATGAAGAGAAGTTCCCCATTTCAACATTTATCCTTTGTTCTTTTTATTTTCCTTTGTTCTTTTATTCCTTTTGGTGTTGGTTACCTTCCTCATTAGTGTGGGGAAAAAAAAACAAACTATGTATGATTTATAATGTATAATGGTACAATAATTCAAGACAAAATAAAAAAATGGTAATGAGGATTTTGTTTTCATTTCTCCTGTAAATATTAGGATATTCAAACAGTTGTATTCTTAACATTTTATTAAAAAAATCTCTCAACAATTTCTGCCCTCCTCCTTTCTCCTTGCCGAGCTCCTTGATGGATGTCGGTAAAGTCTTCTTCCTGATTTTCTAATGTATCATCATTATCATCAGGAAGAAGGTTATTTTCCACAGCCAAATTGTGGAGGACAGCTGTGGCAGCTATAATATCCTGGGTGACTGCAAGTTTCGTTCTCACAAGTATCCCGAGAACAGCAAACCTCCTCTTCCATACACCAAAGGCTCTTTCAATACAGTTGCGGGTCTTGATGTGTGAGGCATTGAAGTTCCTCTCCTTCTGGGTGCCAGGATTTAAAAAAGGTGTTAAAAGATAGCTGCTGCAGGCATATCCTGAGTCCCCAAGCAGAAAGCCCTTGTAGCCCATATGTTGAAGATGGTGGCATAAGGTTGACTCATTAAAAATTCTGGAGTCATGTGCGCTTCCTGGCCAATTTACTACCAAAGTAGTAAATTTCAAAGAAGCATCACATACCCCCATGACATTTATAGCAAAGTAATCCTTACGACACCTGTAAACTTCAGCATCTGGACCACCTGGGCTTCTGATGGGGATCAGAGTTCCATCTATGCAGCCTATGCAACCTGGCATATTTGCATAGAGTGAAAATGCCTGCATTACAGCAGCCTCTCTCTCTGGCTGAGGGAACTTTATGTGGAGAGGTGCAATTTCTTTTATATTAGCCGCCACCCTGGCCATAAATGTGCTTACACTCTTCTGCGACATACTGGCTGTATTTGCAATGGTCAGCTGATAATTACCTGTCGCAAAGTAACGCAGACCGACCAGTAGTTGCAGCCTTGGAGAAATACGAAGATCTGTCAAGAAAAAATAAGAAATGTGAGGTTGCTATACAAGGCATTATTCCAGCTATCATCATCATAATCAATTCACAAATAAAAGTTATTGTTTTGTATGTTTTGAAAGTACAGTTATAATGGATATTTCATTACCTCTCCTGTCACGAGAAGATGGGAGTCTGTGGCGTATCTGCTCGAACAACACCTCGAATGCTGCTTTTGACAATCTGTACCTGCTTTGAAACTCCTGTTCATTTAAATCATGGCAGGGGTTATTCCTATGAAGAAATATTCTTCTGCGTCTGTGCAGACCCAAGTGTTGCAGCTCCCTATAATCATCAATATCATTCATGTCCTCCATTCTGGTGGAAAGTAAGGAAAATCATTATTGTAGTATTGCAATATCTATAATAATCTGACTAATAATTGTAATATTTACCAGAATTAAAATATGTAATAGCAAAATATCACTGATAAATCATGTATACTAATACATAAGAAAAAATATATGATTTGAAGACATTTTCTTTCATTAGCAATAACTAACGAAACACTAGCACAGCAAAAAAATATGTTCTGTACATTTTTAAAGAACATTTGGAATGTCATATATGTAGACAAACAAATAAAATTTAAATTCCAGCAGCAATAAGCAATTATTTAGTATTTAGTATATATATATATATATATATGTATATATATACATATATATATACATATATATATACATATATATATATCTATATATATATGTATATATATATACAAATATATATATATATATACATATATATATATATATATATATATATATATATATATATATATATATATATATATGTGTATATATACATACATACATATATATATATATATATATATATATATATATATGTATATATATACATACATACATATATATATATATATATATATATATATATATATATATATATATATATATATATCAAAGTGGCCTATAAGACTTTTGGATTTATGAAAATATTAGTGAAGAGTTAAAGATTTAAGAGATTTAAGTATGTTGGCTACATGCATTCTGAACATTTTAGGAGCTTAATTACAATGACAGTCCGTGCAAATAATTCATGCTTCAATAATTATCGGCCTAAACGAATAACAGCTTACCTGTTGTTTCCAAAATGCAGTAAATGATCGAGATAAGTAGAGATATTGCATTCACATCGAACGAAGATCGCAGGTGGAAGGGAGTAGTTGCCAAATAGTATATTCGATGAATCGGGTTTTAATAGCAGGTCTACACATATAATTGCTCGAATTTATATATAAATTCACTGCGTAAATAACAGATTGCGATTATTTGTAATTTTAATATAAATTAAGATATTTCTTGAAGAAAGAGAGTTGATTTAACTGGCGGTATGTAGTAAGAATAAATCCTGAAATACAATTTCACCTTTTAAGTCTCGTAAACAAAAGATACATATTTGTTTTGGACCAGACGATGAGATAATTTATATTAATAAAATTATATAATATGCACTATATTATATAATATAAAACTAACGATGATGTCCTACCAAAAACAAACTCTTTATATTGACGGGTATATCTGTGGGGAGGGGGTAGGCACCCGAGGAAAATAACAAATCAGTTTTAGGTGATTTCAACGCTCATCATACTTTATGGGGTTCCCTGCGGGTGGATGGTAGAGGTGAGCAAGTAGTTAAGTTGATCAATGACTCTGATCTGGTCCTTCTAAACCCGTGTTTCCCAAACCCATGGTCGCGACCCAAATAAGGGTCGCGAGGGTTTTTCTGAGGGTCGCGGACGGTCTCCGAAAAAAACATAATTATGATATTACATTACGTTACATACGATTATTTATCGATTTATTGTATTTTAATTTTATCGTCACTTGATTCCCAGTCATTGTGGGATCTCTTCTCCTTTATTATAATCTCTAGCTGTTATAACAGTAAATAATGTGATGTAGGCTACATATTGTATCGATGTATTATTCATCTTTATATTAAAAACTTGTAATTAACAAATTGATTTATTGTTTTCTTCTTTCCAGGTCTGAACTCTAAAAATGGCCCAACGCAAAACACAATTGGAGTATAAGCCTGAGTTCTTGAAATATGGCTTCACTGAGATGAGAGAACGATCTGGGAACGTCCGACCCCAGTGTGTTCAGTGCCTGCAAGTCCTCGCCAATGAATCTATGAAGGAAAATAAATTGAAGCGTCATCTGCACTCAGTTCATCCAAAGTTTGTTGAAAAACCACTGAGTTACTGGAAGGACAAGGAAGAACAAACAAAACGAAGTCGGATTGATGCTTCCTCGAGTACGGCTTTTTCTCAGGAGAAAGCTTCTTTGGCGTCCTTTGAAGTGGCATGGATAATTGCAAGATGCAAAAAGCCTCATAACATTGGAGAGGAGCTGGTAAAGCCAGCAGCAGTGGCAATGGTAAAGACTATTGGTGGAGCAGATATTGCCAAGAAGGTTGAATCGGTACCACTTTCCGACAATAGCATTAAACGTTGAATTGATCTCATTTCAGAAGATATTTTGGCTCAACTGATTGTGGCACTGAAAAAAGCAGGAACATTTTCTTTGCAGACGGATGAGTCTGTGGATATTGCAGGTAACCCTCAACTGATGGTTTTTGTAAGGTACAAGGGAGAAGATGACATTCAGGAAGAATTTCTCTTCTGTAATGCCCTGTCAACTACCACCACTGGAGAAGACATCTTTAATATGATGAACAATTTTTTAAAGAAACATGATCTAAACTGGTTGAATTGTTTGGCAGTGTGCACCGATGGAGCTCTATCAATGATGGGAAGTCGTCTGGGTTTTGTTACTCGCATTAAAGCAGAAAACCCTGATGTCATAATAATTCACTGTTTTTTACATCGAGAAAACCTTGCTTCTCATCGCTTGCAACCAGACCTCCATGCAGTTTTAAATGATGCCATCCAAATTGTGAATTTTGTCAAGGCTAGGGCTTTAAACTCACGTATTTTCCATAAAATGTGTGAAGAGATGGGATCACATCACCAAGACTTGCTGTTCCACTCTGATGTCCGTTGGCTATCTCGGGGAAAGATTCTTGGAAGAGTTATTGAACTAAAAACTGAAATTGAAATATTTCTGCGTGAGAAAAAGCATGCACTTGCAGACTGCTTTAAAAACGTTGCTTGGCTGGCAAAGCTTGCTTATTTGGGCGACATCTTCATGCACCTGAATGAACTGAATTCAGACATGCAGGGCCGAAATCATACGATGGTGGACATTGGTGAAAAAATTGTCTCATTCAAGAAAAAAATTGCTCTTTGGAGAGAAAAGTTGGCCAGAGGAAAAACTGCAGCCTTTCCAGAACTAAGTGCTGTGCTGGAAGATTCATCAGAAATATCCTTTGTTGACATCAAAAATATTTTTGAAGTTAATCTGAAGAACCTTCAAGAAGAAATGGACAGGTATTTTCCAGAAAATGTCGACCTCAAGAAGCATAGCTGGATCAGGAATGTTTTCAGTGTGAACGTCAGTGAAGTTGGTGAGGATATCCCAGGGTTTCAAGAGGAACTTATAGACCTCCAGGAAAATCAAGTGCAGAAACAACACTTTGAAAACCTCCAGTATTCAAAATTTTGGACCCAACTCAAGGATAAGCCCATTCTGACTCGGGAGGCTGAAAAAGCTCTTCTCCCTTTTCCAACAACATATCTCTGTGAACAAGGGTTTTCAAGCCTTGTTACGATCAAGACTAAAGCAAGGAACCGCTTGGATCCCCAGCATGACTTGCGTTGTGCTCTAACAATCAACATAAAGCCCAACTTAGAGGATCTCACTCACAAAATGAAGCAGTTCCACGGTAGCCACTGAGAAAACATTTTTGGTTTTGTGACTTGACTAGCAAATCATGTAATAAACTTAGTCTCATTTTCATGAAAATTTGTTTTTTCAATTGCTCCTATTTAAAGTTGATTGAAAATCATTGTGTTAGTAATATAAATTTACTCAATAAAACTATATACAATTATAAATAAGTGTAACATATCAAAATTATTGGTGACTAGCACTACATGTACGTACACTCATTTAGGGTCGCCGGGCCAGGCCAAGATTGTATTTAGGGTCACGACCAAAAAAGTTTGGGAACCACTGTTCTAAACGATGGTAGTCCGACGCGAGTGGACGATAATACCTGTAATTTGAGCTTTATTGACCTATTACTGGTCTCTTCAACACTAGCAGCCAAGTGCCTGTGGCACACCATTGATGACTCGCTGGGAAGTGATCACCTTCCTATTTGTATTAAATATTCATGCGACACCACGAGAATGCCTTCAGCACCTAAATTTTGCGTAAAAAGAGCAGACTGGGTCGCCTTCACAAGGAGCGTCAAGCTCGAAGTTGTTGGAGAAACCATTGATAATAAAGTAAATAACGTTTAAAAACGTATTATAAATGCAGCAATGGCAACCATCCCTAAGACTTTGACAGATAGCATTAAGCATAGGGTTCCATGGTGAACACCAGATTGCCTACAGGCTTTTTCAATATAATATCACAAGTGAGAACTTTCGCAACTACAAACTAGCGAGAGCTAGGGCTCGAAGAACAATCAGACAAGCTAAAAGAGACTCCTGGTGAAGCTTTGTCTCTACGATCAATAGCAACATCAGTACTTCATAGGTTTGGTCCACTATTAGAAAAATAAATAGAAAAAATATATCTTGCAGAAGAAGGAATATCATACATGAGGGAAACAATTTTGATGAACCTAGAGACATTGCTAATGCACTTGCCTGGCAGTTCTCTTACACAAGCAGCTCAGAAAACTACCATCCTGCTTTCCTAACCATCAAGGAAGCATCTGAGCTGCAACCAATACACTTTTCCACAGGAGATGAATAAATATCTTACGATAGATGAGCTTGTCCAAGCCCTAGAAGCCTGTAGAGAAACATCCTCAGGCCCCGATGAGATTCGATATGAGATGATAAAGCATCTTAATCATGATGCCATGATTAAGTTGCTAGAAAATGTACAATGATATTTGGAAAAGCCAGACCTTTCCAACGTCATGGCACTTCGCCCACATCATTCCCATATTGAAAGGAGAGGGCAACCGCTATTTCTTACCGCCCAATTGAGTTGACATGTTGCTTATACAAGGTCATGGAAAGAATTGTTAATAGTAGGCTATTGCATTTTCTAAACTCCAGGAATTTACTGGTTGACGAGCTGTGCGGGTTCTGAAAGGGACGTCAAACTCTCGATCAGCTAGTAAAACTGGAAAGTCACATATATGAGGCATTTGCTTAAAAGCATTTTTTGATTTCAGTATTTTTAGATATTGAAAAAAACCTATGACATGACATGACCTACTCAGAATACTTTCTGCTTTTGGGTTACGTGGAAACTTGCCTTGTTTTATTCGAAATTTCATATCTGAGAGAGCGTTTTCTGTCAAATTATTTTCTGACAATGTCACTTTCTCAGACATTTTTGTCCTGGCAAACGGGGTCCCACAAGGAAGTGTCTTATCACCAACTATATTCTTATGTGTAATAAATGACATCTTACCATCTCCTCCTCGGAATCTTAAATACTCAGTGTATGCCGATGATTGTGCATTATGGCACTCCAGCAGTAATGCAGAGTTCTCGGCAAATCAGACCCAAGTGGCACTGGATATGATTCATAACTGGGGCTTCCAGTGGGGTTTTAAGTTTTCCATAAGAAAGAGTATTGGCGTGATTTTTACCCATAGGAGAAAGCTGAACATCAGGCTAACTTTAGACAACCACCCAATACCTATTCAAAATTCTGCAAGATTTCTTGGTCTACTTTTCGACAGTAGACTAAATTAGAGACCACATTGGTCATTTAAAGAATAAAAGTCAAAAAGCACTCAATTTATTAAAGTGCATTTCTGGACACAAATGGGGAGCTGATAGAAAGTCTTTACTAATGTTATATAAATCCCTGATTAAGTTTAAAGTAGATCATGGGTCAATCGTGTATGGCTCGGTATCGAGCTCAACTCTGAAAGGACTGAATGTTGTGCAGAATGCTTGTTTGCACGTCTGTCTTGTAGCCCTAGAATGCACTCGCACAGAACGCCTAGAGGTAGAGTCAGGAGTATCTCCCCTCCGTCCCAAACGGAGCCAGTTTGCGCTGACCTATGCTGCAAAAATTGCCAAGCAACCCCGTCACCCAAACAGAAATGTTTTAAGCCGGCAATTGGGCTCGCAGCACCGCGGCGGAATGCCGCTGTGCAATAGACTCGATGACCTCACAGATAAAGTCGGTATAGATCTCTCTACCATCGATACCCTGGTTCATTCAAATATAGCGCCGTGGGAGACACCCAACTTTACCATCGTGGTAGACTGGCTACCATCAGCCAAAGCCACGGTGCCGGAGGCGGAGGTACGCCAACGGTTCAGGGAGATAATTATAAAACATCTTTCCTTTTTTCATTTATATACCGACGGTTCCAAGACAGACGAGTGTGTGGGTGCGTGTGTATGATCGACTGAATGCCATTTAAGATTCAGACTGCCGAATCATACATCGATCTTTCTTGCTGAACTTTTTGCCATTAATAAAGCTATAGATTTTGCCCTATCGGCGACCCACGATAGAATAGCAGAGTGAGTAGACCAGTCTTCCCATTACAAAACACAAAATCAAACCGTGGGAAACGGCCAACAGAAAAAATAAAAGGGAGGAGGTGGTATTGGCCCGAGTAAGGGTCAAGGCCACACGATATACCCACCTTACTCCCTATATAGAAACAAAAAATTCCCTCCACAATGCCATGTTTGCAACGGAGACCTTACAATAGATCACATCCTCA
>NW_028234427.1:16408952-16411452 GCF_977035675.1 Penaeus japonicus | reverse complement strand
TCTGATGTTGAGACTCCAGTAATTTATTTTATATCTTGCATGTCTTATGTAGTTGGTGAGCCACTCGTTTTTCTCAGTTAATGTTTGTGTTTTAATGTTTTTCATGTTTTTTATCATTTTACGGTTTTCAGGCATTACTTTTTAGTTTTTTTTAAGAGCTCGGACTTTCTTTTCAGAATTTTTATCCCCTCTCTTAAGATGTTGTTTGGTTTGTCTACTAGCCAGCTCGCATGCTGTTTTATTGTGGGCTCATTGTTTGGAGGTTTTTCATTTTTATATTATTAACATTTAACACCCCAGCCAGTTCAGGTTGTCTGTGTTGCTGCGTCGGAGATCGGTTGTTGTGCAGTCTGTTGTTATTGTTGGCATTTTCCTGTGGGTTGGTGTTCTTTGACCTTGTGTTTTCAGTTATGATAACGTGGATTGTATCTGTAACCTCGTTGCAGATGTGTTCGGTTTCGTGCGTTATATTATATATATACATATATATGTTGTTTTTATTGGTTTATTTTCGTGTTATATTTTTTATATAATGATATATTGATATTTTGTTATTTTTATAGTATTTTTGTTGTTAGTTTTATTATATTTTTAAATAGATTTTTGTTATAGTTTTGTGATTTGTTTGAGCTATTAGTGGGTGTTTGTGATGGAAGTGTGTGTGTGAAATAGGGGGGGTGTGTGAATGTTTTTGTGAAAGTTTGTGTGTTATCGAGATTGTTTGTTTTATAGTTTTTTTTTTATTTATTGTGATTTTTTTATATATTGAGTGGTGGTTTGAGATTGAGAATGATAGTTTTGATTTTGTTTGAGTTAGATATAGTTAGATTGTTTGTTTTGTGTTTAGTTTTTTTGTTATAGTTTAGTGTTTTAGATTTAGATTTTTAGTGCTGTTTGTATGTTTGTGTGTGGGATATTTATAGTGTTTTGTTTTAGATTTTTGTGATTTTTTGGTTAGGTTTTTTTATGTGTTTGACTTGTTTTATAGATTTATTTATAGAGAGATGTTGGTTTTTTTATTATAACTTGTATAGATTAATGTTTTAGTTTTGATATTGTTTGATAGATTTAATTTTTTTAGTTAGTTTTTGATAGTATAGTTAGATATTGTTTTTGTTGTGTTGATGGTGTGAGTCTTAATTAGATAGTATAGATGTATATATTGTTTTGATTTAGATTTTTTGTGTTATAGAGATAGAGTTTTTTGATGAGATAGTTTGATATAGAGTTTATAGTATGTTTTTTAGATATTGTATTTATTTTATTTTGATTTTATTATATAACATTTTTTTACATATTTTAGACTTATATGTTTTTGTTTATATGATATAGATAAGTTATTTATATATATATTATTTTTTTATATTTATATATATACATTTTTAAATATTTTAGGTTTATTTAAATATATATATAATTTTTTATGATAGAGATATTAGTATATATAGATTTAAGTGTGTTGACATATTTTATATTTAGTTTATTAATTTGAGTATATTCGATTTTTATATATTGTTCTATATTTTTTTTTATATTATATTTATATTTATTTATTTAATATTATATATATATATATTTTTATTTACATAATATATAGCTATATATATAAATTAAATTTATTTATTTTTATGTATATATATATATTTAGATATATAGATATTTAGATATATATTTGTTATAATATATGTTTTCAAATTTTTTATACATTATAGTGTGTTATTAGTTTATTTGATATTTTTTATATATTTTTTTATATTTTTTTTATATATATGTTATTGTATTTATATTGTGTTTATTTTTATGAAATAATAGAGATTTATTTTTATAGTATATGTTATTTTGATTTATTTTTAGTTATTATTATAGATGTTTTATATATTTATATATATTTATTATATTTGGTTATTTTTTGATATAGATTGATTGTGTTAGATTTTTTATATTTTTTTATATTTGTATATGTAGGTTATTTTGAGTTGATTTTGTGAGTTTTGATTATATTAGATATATATGCTATTGGTTTTAGTTATATTTTGATTTAAGAGATTTGTTAGATTTATATTTGTATTTTTAGAGTCTTTGCTTTATATCTACTTTTATTTCTATTTTGTTATCTATCTTTCAATGGTCTTTTATATATTTCTTACTATTTTAGTGGTACAGATATATTTAGATATTGTTTTTTTAGTGTTATATATTTATAGATATATATAGCTGTAATATTTGTATTCTTAATTTTTCTTATTTAATATATATAGTTTTTTAATTATTTTTTTATGTTAGAGCTTTGTTTAGTATTTTTTTTTTTTTAGATATGTAGATTTTTTCATACGGTAGTATATTGAGAATTGTTATATTGATTTATGATAAAGATATTATTTTGTGTAGATATTTTATATTTTATATATTTATGGAATTATTTACATTAATATATGTATTGATAGTTAGTTTTATATTTATTTGTATTGATATTTTATAGATTATATGTGTATGTATGTAA
>NW_028234427.1:16393952-16396452 GCF_977035675.1 Penaeus japonicus | reverse complement strand
GCTTTTACTACTTTTACTCACGATGATAATGATAGTAATGTTAATAAACACAGCAAATGTGATACCATAAAAAATATATAATAAATACATAAAAAATCAATATCAATACTCATCCAATATTCCTGATCCCATATATTTAAGATGGACACAAGATACATTTCAAGATACGCATGCAGATAATGCACCACCAACTCTTTATTTCCATACCAGGCTATTGATGCTAACGACAGAATAAAATTCAACTGCGATGACTTTGAGGTTGGTGGGTGGTTGTTCGGCTGCCTGGGAGACACCCTAAATATCTCTTCTGCTTCTCCTGAAATGTAAGTATTCAGAATGTACGGTGAGGATGTCTATTGAAAGTTATTGTTGTGCTTACTTGTTTCCTTTTTTCAGTTTGGCAAATTCTTTTCGAAAAATATTGATTTATTTATATTTGTGCGTTCTATGTATGTTGTTTGTAACGAGTTTTGTGATTTATTTGGTGGCTGTGAGAAAAAAAAAATCAAACTCTATAAATCAATCGATGAAATAAATTCAATATTGTACATATGTACAGTATATATCTATCTTAAACATTCCCACAGCTACTGTGGAACTAATGGACCAGACGGCGTGGTAACAAGCGAGCGAGGGACCATCGTTAGCCTTTTAGTTACGCCCTTGTTTCACTACAAAGGATTTAGTTGTACAGCTACCGCTATAGACCCTATTTCAACAACAACAGCAAACACAGAATCCACATCAGTTACTACAGCAGCTGAAACAACAAGCACAGGTGAAACGACAACCTCAGCTGAAACGACCTCAGCCGAAACTACAACCTCAACTGAAACGACCTCAGCCGAAACTACAACCTCAGCTGAAACGACCTCAGCCGAAACTACAACCTCAGCTGAAACGACCTCAGCCGAAACCACAACCTCAGCTGAAACCACAACAACAGTTATATCCACAGCTGAAACAACTATAGCTGATACTACTACTGAAGCAGCGGAAACAGAAACTACAACCGGTACCACAACCACAACAGAAACGACAACTGATCTTTCAACTACTCAGCCGACAACAGCGCTGCCAAACAATATCTGCAGTGATGTAAATGATCAGAAAGGTAACCATTAGGTTGTTGCAATAGTCACTACACCAATACCATAATATATATTATATATATATATATATATATATATATATATATATATATACAGAAAGATACAGAACTATATCATTTTGATGCACATTTCATCCTCAGCAAATGAAATATGGCTTGACACGTGCGCCAGCGAGACTTTCACATCTCCGAACTATCCATCGCATTACACTGATGGCGACAGCAGAGAATGGGTTTTCTGCGTGAGTATTCAATTTATCTACATTTATTATATTAGAAAGTATTGATTTTCTAATATCTCTCTCTGATTATTATGATATTGATGTTAATGAAAATAACAGTAGTAGTAATCGGATAGTAATGATGATGATACATCGAATCATAATGACATAGTAATAATAATTATGAAGATAATAGCATTGGATATGAAAATATCGATATTCACAACAATAATGATACAAACAACATTCCTAATAAGGATTATAAAAAACTTAATGATGATAGTAAACGTAATTAATTATATCAGTAGTAGTAGTAGTAGTAATCGGATAGTAATGATGGTGATAAATCGAATCATAATGGCGTGATGATAATGATAAAAGCATTGGTAATAAAAACAACGATATTCATAAAAATAATGATAGCAACAACAACTTTATTGATAAGGATTATGACATTTTTAATAATGATAGTATACATTTATTATTACCAGTAATACTAATAATGGTAATAAAAAAGACAAGAACAATGTAGTTACCATGGTGATAAAAAAAAGAGAGAAGAAAGAAAGAAAGAAAAAAACATGTACTCACAAAATCTTGAATAGATTTAAAATGACTTTATGTATTCAAAATAAAAATGAAAATAAATCTTCAATCAACTTGCTCAACCAGGCTGTTGACCCCGCCGATAGAATAAAGTTCAACTGCGAGCACTTTGAGGTTGGTGGGTGGTTCTTCGGCTGCCTGGGAGATACTTTGAACATCTCTTTTGCTTCTCCTGAAACGTAAGTACTCGGGAGTTACAGCGAATAGTTGATTAAAAAAAGAATTATATATATATACATATATAAAAAAAAATATATATATATATATATATATACATATATATATATATATATATATATATATATATATATATATATATATATATATATATATATATATATATATAGGGAGACTGATGTAATAATACAATGCCGCATTAATACTGCCCTTAATGCTGCCCTCTAAAACAACCCGAGTGTGCAGTACTAAACCAACTAGACCACACGACCCCCCCCCCCCAAAAAAAAAAAAAAAAAAAAAAAAAGGCAAACTAGGATCAAACTAGCTCTGTTATCTTGGTAATGATAGCGAAGTTTTACAGACAATCCCCATGGCCACTCGG
>NW_028234427.1:16386452-16388952 GCF_977035675.1 Penaeus japonicus | reverse complement strand
GCCACAACCAATGCCGCAACCATAGCCAATGCTGGAACAACGAATGCTGGAACCACAACCAATGCTGGAACCACAGCCAATGCTGGAACAACGAATGCTGGAACCACAGCCAATGCTGGAACCACAACCAATGCTGGAACCACAACCAATGCTGGAACCACAGCCAATGCTGGAACCACAGCCAATGCTGGAACCACAACCAATGCTGGAACCACAGCCAATGCTGGAACCACAACCAATGCTGGAACCACAGCCAATGCTGGAACAACCAATGCTGGAACCACAGCCAATGCTGGAACCACAACCAATGCTGGAACCACAGCCAATGCTGGAACCACAACCAATGCCGGAACCACAACCAATGCTGGAACCACAACCAATGCTGGAACCACAGCCAATGCTGGAACCACAGCCAATGCTGGAACCACAACCAATGCTGGAACCACAGCCAATGCTGGAACAACGAATGCTGGAACCACAACCAATGCTGGAACCACAGCCAATGCTGGAACAACGAATGCTGGAACCACAGCCAATGCTGGAACAACGAATGCTGGAACCACAACCAATGCTGGAACCACAGCCAATGCTGGAACAACCAATGCTGGAACCACAGCCAATGCCGGAACCACAACCAATGCTGGAACCACAGCCAATGCTGGAACCACAGCCAATGCTGGAACCACAGCCAATGCTGGAACCACAACCAATGCCGGAACCACAGCCAATGCTGGAACAACCAATGCTGGAACCACAACCAATGCTGGAACCACAGCCAATGCTGGAACCACAACCAATGCCGGAACCACAGCCAACTCTGGAACAACGAATGCTGGAACCACATCCAATGCTGGAACCACAGCCAATGCTGGAACCACAACCAATGCTGGAACAACGAATGCTGGAACCACAGCCAATGCTGGAACAACGAATGCTGGAACCACAGCCAATGCTGGAACCACAACCAATGCTGGAACCACAGCCAATGCCGGAACCACAACCAATGCTGGAACCACAGCCAATGCTGGAACCACATCCAATGCTGGAACCACAGCCAATGCTGGAACCACAATTAATGCCGGAAGCACAGCCAATGCTGGAACCACAACTAATGCTGGAACCACAACCAATGCTCGAACCACAGCCAATGCCGGAACCACAGCCAATGCCGGAACCACATCCAATGTTGGAACCACAGCCAATGCTGGAACCACAGCCAATGCTGGAACCACAGCTAATGCTGGAACCACATCCAATGGTGGAACCACAACCAATGCTGGAACCACAGTCAATGCTTGAACCACAAACAATGCTGGAACCACAGCCAATGCTGGAACCACTACCAATGCTGGAACCACGACAAATGTTTGAAACACAACCAATGCTGGAACTATAACCTTATCTGGAACTACAACCAATGTCGGAACCTGAGCTGTAATAATTTGAACCACAATCGTAGCTGGAACCACAACCTCCGCTGGAATCAGAAATACAGCTGGAACCACAAACACAGCTGGAACCACAACCACAGCTGGAACAAAATACTCAGCTGGAACTACAACTTTATCTGGAACTGCAACCTTATCTGGAACCACAACTGCAACTGGAATTACAATGGAATTATAGTTGGAACCACAACTTTAGCTAGAACAACCACAGCTGGAAGTATAACCACAGCTGGAACCACAACCACATCTCGAACGACAATCTCAGCTGGAACCACAACCAAAGCTGGAACGACATCCGCAGTTAAAATGATCTCAGCTGAAACCACAACCTCAGCTGGAACCACAACCACAGCTGGAACCATAACCTCAGCTGGAACCACAACCTCAGCTGGAACCACAACCACAGCTGAAATGACAAACTCAGACGAAATTGCAACAAATGGAAAAACGACTGTTGGTGATCCAGCAAGAGTTTATTTTTTCTTGTCATTATCAGAGTTTTCCTCTGAAAAATTATTTTCGATCCTGACCATTGGGATTTGTATTGGCAACCCTCTTTTTTGGTTTCTCATTCTATTCAAATGCATCTTTAAAGAATTTGTTTCGTATTTTGATGTTTCCTTTAAAAAATATCAATATTTTCTATTGTGCGGGAAAATGCATCTGCATAATACATTTATAAATACAAAAACACCTACATACAGGCACACACACACATCTATCTATCTATCTATATCCCCTCTCTCTCTCTCTCTCTCTCTCTCTCTCTCTCTCTCTCTCTCTCTCTCTCTCTATATATATATATATATATATATATATATGTAAATTTATATATCTATGTATTCATATATCTATCTATATACATATTATTTTTAATATACACACATATATATGTATATGTATATATATATATATATATATATATATATATATATATATATATATATATATATATATAATATACATATATATGTGTGTGTGTGTGTGTGTATGTATGCACACACACACATACACACACACACACACACACACACACACACACACACACACAC
>NW_028234427.1:16363952-16366452 GCF_977035675.1 Penaeus japonicus | reverse complement strand
TTTCACTGATGCACACAATGTCTATGTTTCTCTCCTCTATTAGCATTTTAATTTCGTCAAAGTGTCCGAGGAGAGATTGTGCGTTAATGTGTTCTATTTTTATGACATCATGCGATCTAGTCACAGGTACTGCTGACGGCGATGCCTGGTCAAACGTTCTGATCACTCTTGTACTTGTTTTTGTTTAAGAACACTTTCACATTTGCGGGGAAAGCGTCTGAGTTTATGAAATTATCGGGCTTTATGTCCTTTCCCCGTACTGACACTGTAAAACTGGTGTAGTAATCATGAGTCATCTTGGTCCGGTATGATTTTACACTTGTGATGTTTTCGAATTGTTCACAGAGGTGATTTTCAATGTCCTCTTCATTTGTGTCTGGATGATAGCTGGTGATATAGAGGTACACTGTGTCAGGTCGGTCTGCTCCTTTTAGCGGCTTTGGAGTTTGTTGTCCTCTTGCTTTTCTTTTATTGTTCCTTGATACGACTTTGACATAACCTTCGTCATCGTCGTCTTGGATGGATTGTGCTTGTTTGGATGTTTCTTGATTGACTCTTGTTTTCTCAGCATAATTATTAATTATGACTGAGTGCCCTGCTGGAGGCCCGGGGGGGGGGGAGGCTCCTACCTGCTGCTGAGCTGTTTCCTCCCAGTGGCGGTTGGGATCGAGTTGCTCTTGCTTATTCTTTTTTTTGTTTCTTTTTGGAGCTTCGTTTAGGGGATACCTGTGTAGAAGCTTCATGCCTGGTCTTCTTTTGCATACCTGTTTCCGGTCTGACGGAGAGAGATATCGTAGTTGAATCATGCTTCGGGGAGGCGGGTATGTCTCCTGTGGGGGCGGGGGTCTGCTGGCTGGGAGCGTTGATGGTGTGGCGCGTAGATGGCTCAGCAGAGTTGAGGGCCGGCGAGTCAGCCAGGGCACGAGACGGCTGGCTGACCGTAGGCAGGGGGAGGGAGGATAACGGGAGGGGAGGAGTGTTAGTGATGGGTCCGGGCAGGGAGAGAGAGGAGGGTATCGGGTGGGAAGAATTGCAGTTGTTTGTTTCTGCTCTCGGGATGGAGCTAGGGGGAGGAGATGCAAACGGAAACGTTTCGTATGCATTCTGCTCATGGGGGGGGGGGGGACATTCCGATCAGCAGGTCGATCTTGTTTTCCATCAGATGTTGATCTGTGTAAGAGGGTCCATTGTAGGTTTGTGTTCCCTGATCTGTACACTTTTGGAAAATTTTGACAAAGGTTGTTGAAATACCTGGTTTCTTTGGTGGCGACCAGTCTGTTGTTGTTGTTGTTGTTGTTACGAACAAATTGTTTGGATTTTCAATACACTGATCAATCATAGTGTGCATGATTATGTTTGATGACAATGTCGTGGGCTTCTACGATTTCAACCGATCTGTAGTATTTTCTGATTTGATCACTGAGTACAGACCTTGGCCAAGGCCTTTTTGTTGCAATGAAGCACAGAATTGTATTAATCACAATTGTAACACTGCCAAACTGATTTATTGCTTTCCTGTTTTCTGAATGGTTGTTTGCACTGTTGTCACTGCTGGTGATGCTGCTGAAAATATACCCCTCACCCTGGGCGTGGGGGCAGCCTTGACCCTGGCTGCCATGGGGGTGTCCATTCTCGTGGGCGGACAGGCAGCTCTGACCCATGCTGCCAGGGGGCCCATGTCCTATGGCTGAGGTCCTGGTACCCTGGGAGGGGGGTACATTACCCTGGGCCAGGGGTTCCCTTTCACCCTGGGGAAGAGGGCTCGGGCTAGCTGCCCGAGGAAGCACCAGGGAAACCCCCTGTCTGGCCCCCTCAAACCCTGCGGGAGGGGTCAGATTACCCTCTGACACTGCGGGACCATGAGAAGGCATGGTTTGCTGAGTTGCGGAGCTTCGGCGGAGAGGAGGCAAAAACATGTCCGATCACCACGGCAGCTAGACTCAGAGAGAGTTATATATATATATATATATATATATATATATATATATATATATATATATATATATATATATGTATGTATATATGTATATATGTATATATATGTATATATATGAATATATATATACATATATATGTGTGTGTGTGTATCGAATATATATGTAAATTGATAAATATCTTTGTACATATACATATTCATATATTTAGAATATATAATATATATATATATATAATATATATATATATATATATATATATATGATTGTGTGATGTATATATATATATATATATATATATATATAATATATGATATATATCTATATATATATTATATATATATAATATATATATATTGTGTGTGGGTATATATATATATATATATATACAGTTATATATATATATATATATATATATATATATATATATTTATACACATATATATATTGTTCATGGTTCGAATCAGAGGGATCATTACCATAAGTCACACGAATCATAGGGATAAACCAAAATCTATTACTTAACAAATATAACATATATTGCATAAAAGAAATTCAGAAAAAGA
>NW_028234427.1:16356452-16358952 GCF_977035675.1 Penaeus japonicus | reverse complement strand
GTGAAAGTCCTCATAGTAATAAAAATAAAAAAAAAAAAAAAAAAAAAAAAAAAAAAAAAAAAAAAAAAAAAAAAATATATATATATATATATATATATATATATATATATATATACATATGTATGTATATACAAAGATGCAGATATCTATTATTCTGATGTACATTTCATCCTCAGCGAATGAAATATGGCTTGACACGTGCGCCAGCGAGACTTTCACTTCTCCGAACTATCCTTCGCAATACACTGATGGCGACAGCACAGAATGGGTTTTCTGCGTGAGTATTCAATTCATCTACATATGTTAGATAAGAATTCTTATATTTTCTTACAATAATCTTTCTTTCAAGTTAATAAGCTCATCAAGTTTAATGGCAATAACTGCAGTTGTTGTAATATCAGAATTATGATAAGAATAACAAGATAGTGATAATCATATTTATGGAAGTGAGCGATGATATGATCATGGCTAGAATTGAGGTAATGCTAAAGCTGATAATAGTAACAATGATGATATTAGAAGCAATAAAAGCTACAATAATTATGATGACAATGCTAATAATAATGATAATGAATATGTTATGTTCCTACTTTAAATTACTACTATGCTACTATAGATGGTAATTGTGTTATCATTTTTAATAATAATATTGGCAAGAATGATAATAATAATGATGATTCTGACAATGACATGATGATTATAACAATGATTTTCTTGAAAATACTAGTAGTAGTAAGAATAGATTAATAATGATGATAATAGTTTCAATAACGACTAATACTAATAAGGATTCTAATTATTGTGATTATGACAGTATACTATTATTGCTGTTACTACTATTACCACTACTACAAAGAATGGTAATAATAATGGCAAAAATAACATAACAACAAAAAATGGTATATATGGTAAAAACAAATACAAAATACGTTAAATACATTTAAAGTGACTATGTGTATCTAATATACATGTTCCCGCTCTTTTAACACTGAAATACATTACAAAATATGTAGATATTACACCAACAAATAGGAAAACAAACTTACATGATCTTGTTCAATCAGGCTGTTGACCTTAACGATAGAATCCAGTTCAACTGCGAAGACTTTGAGGTTGGCGGCTGGTTGTTCGGCTGCCTGGGAGACACTCTAAATATCTCTTCTGCTTCTCCCGAAGAGTAAGTACTTGGGATCATAGTTATAGTGTGAGAATCCTAGGAAGAGTCGGAGACAGTCTTGTATTCGCTTGTATTCCTTTTGGCGATTAAAGACATTTGTTTTTTTGATGGCACGTCTCTCATATCGAAATGAGTTTTAACATCATTTTTTATGGGTTTATTGCATGCATGAGAAAGAAGCTTAAATCAGAATCAATATATGGACAGTTGTTAGGAATAGGGAGATGTTCTAGTCAAGAGCAAATAAATAAGAAAAAAAAGGAAAACAATAACTATAAGTGCGTTTACCATCAAAATAAAAACAAAAACACACAATCACACACACCACACATGCTCAGACACACACACAATCTACAGACACACATATTTGGTTTTATATTAACATACTGTTTATAATTTATATATGCACACACACACACACACACACACACACACACACACACACACACACACACACACACACACACACACACACACACACACACACACATATATATATATATATATATATATATGTATATATATATATATATGATATATGTATAAATGCATACATACATACATACATATATATCTATATATATATATATATATATATATATATATATATATATATATATATATATATATATATATATATATAACCTTTCCTTTCCTAAACCTTTCTCACAGGTACTGTGGAACTAACACGACTGGCCCGACGGCGTGGTAACATCGGAGCGAGGGACAATCGTCAGCCTTTCCGTTACGCCTTTGTTTCACTACAAAGGGTTTGATTGCACAGCAACAGCTGTAGACCCTAGTTCAAGCGCATGTTCAAGCACATCCACAACAACCTCTTCCGGAACAACAACCACAGCTAGAACCACAACCACAGCTGGAACCACAACCTCAGCTGGAACCACAACCACAGCTGGAACCACAACCTCAGCTGGAACCACGACAACAGCTGGAACCACAACAACAGTTGGAACCACAACCTCAACAGGAACCACTGCATCAGCTGGAACCACAACTACAGCCGGAACGACGACCTCAGCTGGAACCACAACCACAGCTGGAACTACCTCAACTGGAGCCACAACCACAGCTGGAACCACAACCTCAGCTGGAACCACAACCACAGCTGGAACCACAACCTCAGCTAGAACCACGACCTCCGGTGGAACTACAACCACAGATGGAACGACAACCTCAGCTGGAACCACGACCACAGCTGGAACCACAACCTCAGCTGGAACCACGACCACAGCTGGAACCACAACCTCAGCTGGAACCACAACCTCAGCTGGAACAACAACCACAGTTGGAACCACAACCTCA
>NW_028234427.1:16346452-16348952 GCF_977035675.1 Penaeus japonicus | reverse complement strand
AGTGGGTAGCAGGCCATGGAGGTTACCGTCTCCAAGAATTCCCGAGAGAGGCCCTTGGGAAGAGAGGGAGAAAATAAAAACCGGGAGACAAAGCACTTTCCAATCCCATAAAACGTAATACACGCATTTACCATTATACAATGAAGCTGTCGAAGTCTTAGATCATAACTATACTCCCTTAGACTATTAGCCTCCTCCTATGCTCCCGATATTATAGTTCTTCAAGAAAGCCTTTTAAACGACCCAATCTCCGAGGAGGTCGTATCGCTGAGAAACTATCATTTGTTTAGGGGTGGAGGCGGGGTCGCCTAGTACACCCACCAAAACTTCCCTTTCACTGAAGTGACGATTAATACTTTGGAACACGTCGCATGCAAAATAAAATTCAATAACACGTATCTGACTATATGTTCAGTTTATTGTCCGCCTGATAATATGATAATCACCTAAAATTAATTTTAGGTGATTTCAATGCTCATCATACTTTATGGAGTTCCCTGCGGGTGGATGGTAGAGGTGAGCAAGTAGTTAAGTTGATCAATGACTCTGATCTGTTCCTTTTAACGATGGTAGTCCAACGCAAATGGACGATAATACCGGTAATTTGAGTTTTATTGACCAATCACTGGTCTCTTCAACACTAGCAGCCAAGTGCCTGTGGCACACCATTGACGACTCGTTGGGAAGCGATCACCTTCCTATTTGTGTTAAATATTCATGCAACACTAAGAGAACTCCTTCAGCATCTAAATTTAACATAAAAAGAGCAGATTGAGTCGTCTCCACAAGGAGTATCAAGCTCGAAGTTGTTGGAGAAACCATTGATGATAAAGTAAACAATGTTCAAAATTGTATTATATATGCAGCAATAGCAACCATCCCTAAGACTTCGACAGATAGCGTTAAGCATAGAGATCCACGGTGGACACCAGATTGCCGCAGGGCGCAATGTGAACGAAATAGGGCCTACAGGCTTTTCCAAAGAAAACATCACAAATGAGAACTTTCGCAATTACAAACTAGCGAGAGCTAGGGCTCGAAGAACAATCAGACAAGCCAAAAGAGACTCCTGGCGAAGCTTTGTCTCTAAATAGAAATACCAGCATTTCAGAGGTTTGATCCACTGTTAACACAATCAATAGAAAGAAGATATCTTGTAAAATTATGAGGGAAATAACTTTGATACACCTAGAGAGATTGCTAACACACTCGCCAGGCAGTTCTCTTTCACAATCAGCTCAGAAAACTACCATCCTGCTTTCCTGAACACTAAGGAAGCATCTGAGCTGCAACCAATTTACTTTGCCACAGGAGACGATCTTGATTATAATAAAGATCTAACAATGGATGAGCTTGTCCGAGCCCTAGAAGCCTGTAAAGGAACATCCCCAGGCCCCGATGAGATTCAATATGAGATGATAAATCATCTTAATCATGATGCCATGATATTTGGAAAAGCCAGACTTTTCCAATTTCATGGCACTTCGTCCACATCATTTCCATCAGATGGAATAATGCAATACCGCATTGAATTCAATGCGGTATTGCATTATTCCATCTTATATAATAACCTCAGGTCATCTGACTCTGTTGTTGAATTTCTGAACCAATGTCAACGGGTTCCCACGGGGATTGTCTGTAAAACTTAGCTATCATTACTCCAGTATGAGTAGATAGGTAAATTCTATGGAGCTACTCTGATCCTTGTTTGACAATCCTTTTGTTGGGCCGTGTGGTGTAGTTGGTCTAGTACTGCACTCTAGGGTCACTCCCGAGGGCGGCAGAGATTCGACTCCGGGTCAGGGAGGTATTATATACATCATTCCCATATTGAAAGGAGGGGGTAATCCCAGATCCGCCATTTCTTACCGCTCAGTTGCTTTGACAAGTTGTTTATGCAAGGTCATGGAAAGAATTGTTAATAGTAGGCTATTGCATTTTTTGAAATCCAGGAATTTACTAGTTGACGAGAAGTGCGGGTTCCAAAAAGGACGTCAAACTCTCGATCAGCTAGTAAAACAGGAAAGTCACATAAATGAGGCATTTGCCATAAAGCAATTTTATATTTCAGTATTTTTAGATACAGCAAAAGCCTACGACATGACATAGCCTACTCAGAAAACATTATGCTTTCGAATTACGTGGAAACTTTCATATCTGACAGAATTTTTTCTGTCAAATTATTTTCTTACAATGTCACTTTTTCGGCCATTTTTGTCTTGACAAAAGGGGTCCCACAGGGAATTGTCTTGTCACCAACATTATTTTTATGTATGATAAATGACATTTTACATCTCCTCGAAATCTTAAATACTCAGTGTATGCCGATGATTGTGCATTATGACACTCCAGCAGTAATGCAGAGTTTTCGGCAAATCATATCCAATTGGCACTGGATTTAATTCATAACTGGGGCCTCTAGCGCGGTTTTAAGGTTTCCATAAGGAAATGTATTGGCGTGATTTTTACCCATAGGAGAAAGCCCAACATCAGGCTATCT
>NW_028234427.1:16308395-16310895 GCF_977035675.1 Penaeus japonicus | reverse complement strand
ATATATATCTATATATATATGACGTTATATAAATGCTACGTATATATATGTATATACTTATATATATAAATTTATATATATATTATATATATATCTAGTCATATATCCTTTATATAAATTATTCTATATATATATATATATACTATACCTTTATATATTTATATATATATTAATATATATATATATATAACGTATATATATATAGTCTACCATAATTATATTAATTGATACTATATACTTATATATATATATCTGATCTAACCATATATATATATATATATATAATATATATTATATATATATCTATATCATATATATATTATGTTGGCGTGGTGAGTGTGTAACATATGTTTATACATATATGTATGTTATATATATATATATATATCTAAATAACTCTATATAATATTATATATCTAATATATATATATGAGAAAGATGTTAGAAAGCAGTAACGCTTTTTCATATTTATATAGAAATTTTACCTCCCAGACCGGGACTCGAACCCGCGCCGTATGATTGACAGGCTATATCTGTTGTTTAGTTTCAAAATTACAGAGACTTCTCTTTCACTCACTGTAGAATTCCCTAACATTCTTTTCGAGTCGCTTGTGAACTAAGAAACCTACTCCTGATTCTTGTTTGCTATCCAAGGGTTTACCTTCCCAATATAATAAATGCCCATCATTTAGAAATTTCTGCTCTTTGCCTATCTCCAACTTCAGAATGCCTACAATATCCATTTAATATATGAAAGTTCATCAAGGCAGTGTCAAAAGATCAGATTCTTTTTCTCAGGGTCCGTACATTGTATGTGCATCATAAATTTCATCAATCTTTAGGTTGCCCCCGGGTCTACGGATAATCCGTGTCCGGGGAGCTCCTTTCGCTTCCGATTGGAATGAGTGGCCGATTGTCTTGACAGGGACATCATATTTTAAGAGGGTGTGGCCTGGATACCCCCACATTTGTCGGCTCTAGCACGGTGGGGGACGTAATTCAGTCGGAGGTACTTTAATCTCATAAATGTTTTGAGTTCTCTCACCTGTTATTAGGAGATATAGTATCGATCTCTAGACGTACAGAATTACTCATGTCGAGAAATGGACAGTTTGTTTATATATCAGTCAGGGCTAAGCAAAAATGCATGTATATATCTATAAACTATATATATAATATATATATATATATATATTATATATACACACATTTATATGTTATAAATGTATATATAAAATAAATATATCTATATTATATTTATATCGAATAAAAAATTTATATTATATTATATCTATATTATTATACAAATCTATTGTGTGTTGTGTGTGTGTAAAGGTTATATATACATATCATGCATATAAATATAAATAATATAATATCTATTATATATATATATATATATATATATATATATCTATATAAATGCATATATATAGGGATAGATAGATAGATAGAGATATGTATATAAATAGATGAATATTTGCATGTTGAAAAAAAAATATATATATATATACACACACTGTACCACCTTATATTCGTGTGTATGTGTTTTGTTCTTTATATACAAATACATTCATATCTATGTAACACAAAAAAATAATATATATAATATAATATGTATATATATATGAATATTGTATTGTAATATATGTATATTGATATGTATATATATTATCTATATATATATATATATTATATAAATATATATTTATATGTTTATATATATAAAGAGTGTGTATGTGAGTGTGTATGATTCTCTAAATGTATATATATATCTATAACTTTATATAATATATATATATATATATCTATATATATATGTAATATATACATATATATATTCTATATATATAAATATATATATAAATTATATATTACTCTATATATCTATATCTCTATCTATGAATATTTACATATAGATATATATATATATTATATATATATATATATATATATATATATTTATTATATCTGTATATCTATGAATATATATATACATGAAATAAATCTATATATATATATATATTTATATATATATTATTATATAAATATATAAATATATTATGTATTATTTTTATAATATATATATATATATATATATATATATTCTTCTATATAACCTATGATATATATATATATATATATATATATATATATATTTATATATAATATATATGTTTATATATATATTATTATATTATATATACATATCTAAATTATATATATTTATATATAAATTAATACATAAATATATATTTATATATATATTTATTTAATCTATATATCTATATCTATATATATATATATTATATCTGTTGGATTAATATATATATATATATATATCTATTATATATATATATATATATATTAGAATCAATTATTATATTTAATATTATATATATATATATATATTATCTATATATATATATATATATATCTATATATATAAATAACAACAAAGTCTATCTAACTATATATATATATATATATATATATTATT
>NW_028234427.1:16304836-16308295 GCF_977035675.1 Penaeus japonicus | reverse complement strand
ACAAAAAAGGGAGAACACAAAAAAACTTAAAGATTACCGACCAATAAGCCTCCTCTCAGAATCTATAAACAGTTCACAAAAATCATCACAAAGCCCGTACTCGCCGATACATTAGATCAAAACAACCCGAGAGAACAGACAGGGTTCGCTCAGTGGATTCTCAACTCAGACCATATCCACACACTAGCTCAAATAATGGAAAAAACAAACGAATATAGGAAGCCCCCTAGTATGCATTCGTAGATTATGAAAAAGGCATTCGACTCGGTACAGATATCAGCAGTACAGGAATGCAATTACTATAAACATGAGTAGAGGAAATAAGACTGCAGATTTATTTAGAGGATAGATATAAGATGGTAACAGCGACCATCCAAAAATCCACGCAGAAACCAATAAAAAATACAATAAAAAACCCCATCTCTCACCGAAGCTGTTTACAGCCTGCTTGGAGGAAGTATTCAAGAAGTTAGATTGGAAAGAGAGAGGATTAAAATAGGGAATGAGCACCTTAGACCATCTAAGATTTGGTGCAGATGACATTGTTCAGTTCGGTGAGCAGCAGATGAACAACAAACATTTAGAAAAGCGAAGTTAAATTAAGGAAAATCTGAATATTGATTGGCCTTAAAATGAAACATAAAAAAACAAAGTCATGTTCAACAGTCGAACCACAGTTTAAGCAAATACAAAAAAAACAGGCGAGTACTAGAAGCAGTATAACGATATGTATACCTAGGCAACACATGACAGTCGAGTACAGTCCTGCGAAGCCGAGATAAACGGCGAATCAGCTAGGTTGGAGTGCCTTCTCGGTAAACATAGTAAATATACGAATTCGTCTGCCACAAGGTCCTAAAGAGAAAGATTTTTGACCAATGCGTCACCCCGACATGACATATGGAACAGAGACCCCATGGGACTACGACCAAGGCACTCGAGAGGAAATAGTAACGCCCCAAGAGGAAAGAAAGCATATTCTAGGAGTTAGCTTAAGATACAAGAAAAGGGCCACATGGATCAGCAGCAAACCAAATTAAGGATTACTCAAGACCATCAAGAGAAAAAAGAGGCAGTGGACTGTACACATATATCGGAGACAGGACAACAAGTGGACAAAGAAAACAACAGAATGGGTAATACACGACACAAAGAGACCCCAGGGCAAGACCAAATGACTGAAGGCAGGATGAAATAGCAAAATTTCGCAGGATTAAACTGGAATCAGAGGACACAAGACCGAATGACTGGAAAGATTGAGAGAGGCCTACGTCCTGCAGTGGATTGACGTACAGGCCTGATTATGATGATGATATGATATAAAGCCTGTACATATCCTTGGTATATGTATATTACATACCACCCTACTACAAACATATAATCAATATATATATATATATATAAATATATATAATATATATATTAAATATATATGTATATGTATACATATCTATCTATCTATCTATATATTATATATATATATATATAAATATAAATAAATATATATGTGTCTGATATGTATACATCTATTTATATATATATCTATATAAATATATATATATATAATATATTTATATAATAGATATATATCTGTAGTATGTATATTTACATCATTATATATATTATATATATATATATAAAAATATAAATATATATATATACATACATATATACGTATGTATGATAGATATTATATAAATATATATATATATTTATAATATATAATAAAAATATTGCATATATACATATATATATTAAATATATATATAATAAATAGATATATAAATAAATACATGCATATACATATACCAATATATTCTCTATATATAAATATAATAATAATCAATTTATATATATAACATATTTACTACATATATATATGTATTACATTAAGTAGTATGTAGTATATGTCTACAAATATATATATATCATATATATAATATATATCTATATATATAATATAATATATATCTATATATGTGTGGTGTGTGCGAGTGTTGTGTGTGTTGTTTGTGTGTGTATGTATATATATGTATATATATGTATATATATATATGTATAAATATGTATATATATATATATATATATGTATAAATATGTATATATATATATATAAATATATATATATAAATATATATATATATATATATATATATATATATATATAACAAATGTATATGTATAAGTATGTATATACATACATAGATATATGTAGAATAAGATAAGTAGAATAAGATAACAATAGCTGGTCCTTGACTTCCCACTCTCTCCCTCACCAATGTGTCACGCTGGGGAGCACTTTTTTTTTTTTTCTCTCTTTTTTTTTTTGCGGTATTTTAAATAGATAGAGCAATCAGATATATTCCAAAGTTTACATAAGGGGAAGGATATCAGTGTTAGATAGGTGATTGAAATATTTCCCCCTCACCAACATGCGCCATCTTCGAAAACGGGGACTGTGACGCTCACAGTTTCTACGACCCCATTTGCCATAAGCATTATCTCCCTCGTGTTTTTTTTTCCGTAGAAATAAATAAGAATAATATAAGGGGCGATAATACATGCACTAAAGTGTTTAGTGCTCTTTAGTGTGTGAGTGTTATTTTTGTAGTGGCATTCTGTGCCTCAATGAATAAATGAAAGAAAGCCATTTTCTTTTCATAGCCCATATTTTCAATTTAAACCCAGCAACGCCTACGTGCCATTAAAGACCGCCAACCATTATACCAATTCTTGTACTTTTATTTTTATCTTTATTTTATTTTTTACTAGATTTACTAGAGGTATTCCTCGGTCCTCGTGAAAATAAACCTTTGGACGGTGGCATCCAGATTGGAGTAGACCATTTATACGGGGTGGGTTCCCACAAGCAAATTCCTGGGAATACTCCAACTGTTCTGTATAGTGGTAGACAATTTTTTTCGACAAGTGGTAATCAAACACACACACACACACACACAAACATATATATAATAAATATAGGGTAATATATCAACTATATAATATATATATATATATATACCACATAAGTAACTAAAAAAACAAAAAAATATAAATATATATTATAAAATATTTTATTTACTATACTTATACACAGGATATATCATTCTCTCTCTTCTCTCACCTCTCTCTCTCTCTCTCTATATAGTATAAATAAAATATATAGATATATATATATAATATATATATATATATGGTATATATATACAGTATAATAAATATAATATATATATATATGGTATATATATTATATAGTATATATAATATATATATACAGTATATAAACATTATATATTAATACATATATATAGAACCAAGGTCCACTGGGGGCACAATCCCAGTGCAATTGGTGCCGTCCCAAGCCCGGCTGAATGGGAAGGGTATGCGCCAGGAAGGGCATCCGCGTAAAACTCAGAACTACTACTACTAATGCGGATCACAAATGAAGCACCATACTGA
>NW_028234427.1:16282336-16284836 GCF_977035675.1 Penaeus japonicus | reverse complement strand
ATATATATATATATATATATATGAGACAGAGAGAGAGAGCGAGAGCGAGAGATTGAGAGACAGAGATTATGTTAACAGTGACTGAGAGACAGATACTGATACTCAGATATAGAACAAAGCCTATGTTTATGTTTCTGATTACTTCTTCCGTTCAGCAAATGAAATATGGCTCGCTACTGGGAGCAGCCAGACCTTCACTTCCCCGAACTACCCTTCGTTATACGCTCCAGGAGACAGTATGGACTGGGTATTCTGCGTAAGTATTATATCCTTTCCACTGGTAGGATCCACTCTTAAGGAATAGCTTTCTGGTCCCTCCCACCCCTTTCTTTTTTATGCTTTCACCTTCAAGATAAATGCTAAATTGGACCTAGAGATATGCGGCGCACATTCCTCATTGTCTTCCTTTGAAAATCAGGCTCCAATGTAAATAAGATATAGGAAGGCTATCGGGTAGCTAGATGCTATGATGTCAGTTGATGTATTTCTACTCGGGCTTTGGACTGGAGAGATAATGTTAAGAAGTGAAAGTTAGCTAGATATTTTAGTCGTCTATTCTATTCCAATGAGGCAGGGTAATTAAGGCTGTAACCTTTCGTTTTATTTCTAATTCAAACTAAATGGATTCATTGATTTTATCTTCCAAAACATACTCAGAACTTCCACTTCATTCTACTATTCCATGTCTCCAGGCTGATAATTCCGAACACAGGATAGAGATTACATGCGACACATTCAACGTTGGTGGGAAGCTCCTGTTTTGTTTGGACGACACTTTCGGTATCTCCAACACCGAAACAGGAACCACGTGAGTTATGTTGCAATCCTATTGGATTCTTATTCATCATGTAGAGTTTTATCAACTTGCTTAGTCTTGCAAAAAAGTCCTAACACTGAAATAATTTTCGGCAGTGTTGATTTGTGAAAATAAACCAATCCTTTATAACTCTAGACAGAGAGAGACAGGTTGATATATATAGGGAGAGCACGCTGAACATAACATCACTTGCTGAAAGAAATGGCAGTAATTTGAGAACTCAAACTAAACACACAAATGATGATCAGTTTGTTGACTTCCTCACAGCTATTGTGGGACTGATGGACCGGTGAATGAGCAGACCACCGACCGGGGAACGACAGTCTCCTTCACCGTCAAAACTATTTTTCCTCTCTACTCGGGTTTCAGCTGCACTGCCACGGCCTTCGATCCCAATCCAGACAGTATCTGTAGCGATGTAAACAACCCGGAAGGTAAGTGCAATTATCATATGAGTTTCTATTAAATTCGATAATGGCAATAAGTGACATGACTCGAATACTTAGATATATAATTTTTCATCTACTACATGTAGAGAAAATATATAGTTGCTAACAAGGTAATACTAATATTTCTAATAGAATAAGCGGAAACATGCCAGGACACTTCTTAGCACCAGAAATGTTCACTAAGTCAAATATGGGCGTTCATTATATACCTTGACATATAAATGAATGGACAAATAAATGAAGGATGCATGAACATATACATTAAACGCACATCTCATCCTCTCAGAACATGAAAAAAAGTGCCATTTAGTGATAGAATGAAGTTCTTTAAATATCTCACATATCCTGTAGTATGGCTAAGAGCAGGAAGTTCTGACATTTTCATATATATAAATATATATATGTATATATATATATATATATATATATATATATATACATATATATTCATATATATACAAAGATACAGATATCTATTATTCTAATGTACATTTCATCCTCAGCGAATGAAATATGGCTTGACACGTGCGCCAGCGAGACTTTCACTTCCCCGAACTATCCTTCGCAATACACTGATGGCGACAGCACAGAATGGGTTTTCTGCGTGAGTATTCAATTCATCTACATATGTTAGATAAGAATTCTTATATTTTCTTACAATAATATATCTCCCTCTCAAGTTAACAGACTCATCAAGTTTGATGGCAATAATTGCAGCTGTAGTATAATTGTGATAAGAATAACAACAAAGTTAGTGATGATTATATTTATGAAAGTGAATGATGATGATATGATGATGGTTAGAGTCAGAGTAATGCTAAAGCTGATAATAGTAATAATGATGATATTCAAATCAATAAAAGCAACAATAATTATGATGATAATGCTAATTATTATGATAATGAATATGAAATGTTACTACTATAAATTACTACTATAATACTATAAATGATAATTGTGATAAAAGTAGTAATAATAATATTGGTAACAATGGTAATAATGATGATAATCATGATTATATCAATGATTTTCATGAAAATATTAATAGTAGTAGGAATAGAATAATGATGATAATTGCATGATAACGATTAATACTAATAAAGATTACAATTATTATGATAGCATACTATTATTGTTACTATAACTGTTGCCACTTCTACAGATAATGGTAATAATAATAGCAAAACCAACAATAACAGCAAAAAATGTTTTTGTGGCAAAAAAAAAAAAAAAA
>NW_028234427.1:16274836-16277336 GCF_977035675.1 Penaeus japonicus | reverse complement strand
GCGTACTTAAATAACCCTTGTCTATCCCGCCTCATATGGTATCGGCTGGGACAATTATCGCCACGTTAGTATTGTCTAAGTGTGTATTTTGTGATTGTGAACAACATCAGCACTAAGAGCAACACGGCAATCGCAGTGAAGCTACTTCTCTTCTCTCAGCAACAAAAGGTAAGTCACTTTAAGGTTGCTAGACACTGTATCTCCTGTGTTTCCCTGCCCCCCCCCCCTCCCCATTGCATTTTTTTTTTCTCCCTGTTTATTGTAATTTCCACCCCGTTATTCCCCCGCCCTCCCTCCCACGCTTTTTCATTTATTCTCATTTTTGTTAATTAGTGATAATTTTTTCTACGTATCGTTTCGTTAATTTCACTAAATATCTTTTCGTTAACATTCGGTAACGTAATATTTCACATCATTATTTTATGTCTCCCGATGTGTACGTTATTCGTTCATTTTACTATGCTACGAATGTTTAACAATTATTCTATGTTATCTTACGTTTGCTATTATTAACGTTTCAAAGTTATTCGTATTCTCATAGACATTCACATAAAGGTGTGACATTAGTCTTTCATACGAAACCGATAAAATAACTGTTTCGTTTACTTATTCTATTATTCTACGCTTTGATTGCTCTACGTTATCTTGTGTGAATTTACGATTACATTTTTCTACTTACAATGCATGATTTGTTTTTCTGTGCGTTAGTTAAGTAAATAACTGTAAATCACATCATATTCTTATGGCAATAACTTCGAATTTTCTTATGTAGAATTTCTAATGTCTTTGTGATTTTCTTAAGTTTTCGTTCCTATGCGAAATTTAACGAGTCGACTTCTTCGAACAAAAATATATTCGGTAATTAAGTTTAAAATTCGATATTTGATCTCGTGTGACTATTTTTCTTGTGAATTTACATATTTTAATTACTTGAATATGGTTTATACTATATATTCGTGGAAATGTAATTCACTTTGCGTTAGCATTTGTTATATTTGCTCTTTTATTATGGGAAATTAATATAATTTCTTTTCTTTTGCGTTAATATACATTAAATTAAATGTATTATGCGTTTGATAAGGTCATGATCTGACCTCACTTGACCCGTGACCCAACCTTATGGTCAATGCGAATGCGATACTTTTGGCAATGTGTTAATATTCTTGTGACCATTCTGTCCCTTTTGGTCAAATTCATGACCGTGTGATATTGGGAAATAGCATCACATGTGACCTTCGGTCACTTTATGACCACGTTCTGTATGTGACCTTATCCTATGTCATTATTGACCGTGTGAATTCGAAAGAAAATCGTTTACGACAATTAAGAATTATATATATCTTAACTCTGATTTTCTTTACATTTTCATTTATCTTATTGTCTGCATATATGTTGTACTATATTTCTAATGCATGACTTATATATCTGCATCTTCTGTAACATGACATACTTTGTCATTAGTGAATCGTTCAATGGTCACACTCCTGACCTCACAACGGTCATCTTGTAATCCGATAATTGGATTAACAATTTAAACTGTCTTTGTGAAATTCTTTATTTCTCAACATTCGACAGTCAATGTTTTGGTAATTTTGTTCACTTTTATGACTTTGTGGACTTATGATTGTTATTTTATTACAATCTCTATGACAATTGTTTCATATCTTAACATGTTTTATCACTTCATATTATGATTTATCATCACATTTAGCTAAAAATGTTGACAGATGCATGTTCGTTTCTTAGCTTTATTCCTATTTCATTGTATAGTCATACTTGGCTATCTTTGCATTTTTCATTGCATTATTGATTATTGTTACTTCCATATTTCATTGTTTAATTGCAAGTAACTTTAATCCTCGTATGATATGATTGTCATTATTTTTAATTCTAAGGAATTGTCGACTTCGACAACATTAAACATATATGTTATCATCAAAGGCCTCTCCGAGTTTCCGACCTTTCGAAACATTTCATGGGTCAAATCGGAACGCCAAATATCTTATCATGATATTACTGAACGAAACGTTCATTAGGACAGTCAGGAAAAGGTTTATTTATCATTTCATATTTACAGCTTTTCAGCTTAACTTTGCCTTTCTCCAGCTACTGTACCTCACTTATCGGGCCTTCATTGCATGACGCCCATTGCATATGCATCTCACACCCTAATCTCGCGTATCTATGGTACCACAATTGAATAAACCGCGACTTACGGGTTATTTTTGTACTCCGGTGCAAACGCGCCTTTGGAGATCTTGACAACCTGACGTCACAATTAATTCTCTCAAACAGAGATAGCGCGCTTATCACTTATCAGACGTTCCAGGCTTGCTACCTCCACATTTTTATTAGCTATGCACATATTAATGGTATTTCTTTCAGTTGCCCCGATCTTGGCTATTACGCCGCACCTTATTTCAGAAGGACGAGTTCGGCCACGCAATTGAAATATCTTAGCATAGTCTAATAATTCATCATATTTATCTTTGTTCTCGAG
>NW_028234427.1:16267336-16269836 GCF_977035675.1 Penaeus japonicus | reverse complement strand
AGAGCTGACTAAGACGATAAAGAAGAAGAAGAAAGAGGATGTACGCAAATTTAACATACGAAAAATAAACGAAGCTCTGCTTACCGGCACCAGCCTTAAGGCAACAAAGAGGAGGCTCGGAATAGGGAAAAAAACAAATGTATGCAGTAAAGGAACCCAACGGAGAGGTGACATACAATAACAATGAAATGATCAAAGTAATAGAAGACTTCTATCGCGACTTATACCACTCAAACGATCAACCACATACAGAGACAAACACAACAATTGGAGACGTTCCAAACATCACGGTAGATGAAGTAAATAGGGCACTAAAAAGCATGAAAAGAGGAAAAACAACAGGAGAAGAAGGGTTTAGTGTAGATTTTATTCCAGATGCAAGAGAGATCGCGGCAATAAAACTGGCCAGTCTTTATAACAGTTGTCTAGGTGTCGGTAAAACTCCGAACGCCTGGAAAAACGCAATAATAATCTTCATACACAAAAAGGGAGACACAAAAGACTTAAAGAATTTCCGACCTATAAGCCTCCTTTCAGTAATCTATAAACTGTTCACAAAAGTCATCACAGCCCATATCACCGACACATTAGATTCAAAACAACCCAGGGAACAGGCAGGGTTCCGCAGCAGATTCTCAACTACAGACCATATCCACACACTAGCTCAAATAAGGGAGAAAACAAACGAATATAGGAAGCCCCTACGTATGATATTCGTAGATTATGAAAAGGCATTCGATTTTGTACAGATATCTGCAGTACTAGATGCAATTCATAAACGAGGAATAGAGGAAATATTCTGCAGATTATTAGAGGATATACATAGAGATGGTACAGCGACCATCAAAATCCACGCAGAAACCAATAAAATACCAATAAAAAAGGGTGTTATATATATATATATATATATATATATATATATATATATATATATATATATACATATATACATATATATGCATATATATATATATATATAGAGATATATATATAGATATGTAGGTATATATAAATATATGCCCATATACACATATATATATATATATATATATATATATATATATATATATATATGTATATATATGCATATATATGCATATATATATTATGTATATATATATATATATATATGTATATATACATATATATATGTATATATACATATATATATATATATGCATATATATGCATATATATACATATATATATATATATATATACATATATATAAATATATATATATATATATATATTTAATATATATGCATATATATGCATGTATATATATTTATATATATATATACATATATATATATATATATATATATATATATATATATATATATATATATATATTTATATACACACATATTCATATATATACATATATATAATATATATATATATATATATATATATATATATATATATATATTTATATACACACATATATATATATACATATATATATATATATATATATATATATATATATATATATATATATATATATGTATATACATATATATATACATATATATTTATCTATTTATATATATATGCATATACGTATATATATATATATGTATATATATGAATATATATACATATATATATACATATATATCCATATATGTATATATAACTCTTCATATATATATATATATATATATATATATATATATATATATATATATATGTATGTATGTATGTATGTGTTTATATATGCATATATATACATATATATAAATATGTATATGAATATATATATATTTATATGCATATATATATAAATATATATTTACATATATGTATATATAACTATCCATATATATATATATATATATATATATATATATATATATATATATATATATCATCATCACGGCAGAGGAAGTAAATAGAGCTCTAAAAATCATGAAAAGAGGAAAAACACCAGGAGAAGACGGAATTAGAGTAGATCTTATCCAAGATGTAGGAGAGATTACGGCAGTAAAACTGTCTAAGATGCCTAAGCGTCGGTAAAATCCCGAAAACCTGGAAAAACGCAATGATTATTTTGATACATAAAAAGGGTGACACAAAAGACTTAAAGCATTACCGACCTATAAGCCTCCTTTCAGTAATCTATAAACTGTTCACAAAAATCATCACAGCCCGTTTCACCGATACATTAGATTCAAAACAACCCAGGGAACAGGCAGGGTTCCGCAGCAGATTCTCAACTATAGACCATATCCACACACTAGCACAAATAAAAGAGAAAACAAACGAATATAAGAAGCCTTTATGTATGGCATTCGTAGATTATGAAAAAGCATTCGATTCGGTAAATATATCTGCAGTACTAGATGCAATTCGTAAACAAGGAGTAGAGTAAAAATACTACAGATTACTAGAGGGTATATATAGAAATACCAATAAAAAAGGGTGTTAGGCAGGGCGACACCATCTCACCGAAGCTATTTACAGCTTGTTTGGAGGAAGTATTCAAGAAGTT
>NW_028234427.1:16234032-16249736 GCF_977035675.1 Penaeus japonicus | reverse complement strand
AAAGTAATAGAAGACTTCTTTCTATCGCCGACTTAAAACCACTCAAACGAATCAAACCACATACAGAGACAAACCCAGATAATTGAGACGTCCAAACATCGATGGTAGATGAAGTAAATAGGGCACTAAAAAACAGAAAAAGGAAGAAACAACAGGAGAAGAAGGGTTTGAGTAGATTTTATTCCAGATGCAAGAGAAGATCGCGGCAATAAAACTGGGCCAGTCCTTTTAAACATTTGTTCTAGGTGACGGTAATACTCCGAACGCCCTGGTAAAACGCAATAATATCTTCATACACAAAAAGGAGACACAAAAGACTAAAGAATTGCCGACCTATAATCCTCCTTGCAGTAATCTATAAACTGTTCACAAATTCGTCACAGCCCATTTCACCGACACATTAGATTCAAAACTTCCCAGGAAACAGGCCCGGTTCCGCAGCACGGATTCTCACTAACAGACCATGGTATCCACAACACTAGCTTCTAATAAGGGAGAAAACAAACGAATAGAAACCCCTATGTATGGACTTCGTAATTATGAAAAGGCATTCGTTTTTTGTATCAGATATCTGCAGTACTGATGCAATTCTTAAACAAGGAGTAGAGGAATATTCTGCAGATTATTAGAGGATATATACAGAGCTCATAGAGCGAGAGGCGCGGGGCCCATCAAAAATCCACGCAGAAAACGTCAATAAATACCAATTAAAAAGGGTGTTTTATATAGATATATATATATATATATATGATATATATAAAATATATATGTATTATATACATATATATGCATATATATATATATTGAGATATATATATATATATATATATATATATTAATATATATGTATATATAAATATATATAGATATATAATATATATATATATATATATATGTTTATATATCATATATTGCATATAATATATATATTAATATATATATATAGATAGTATAGATATATATTTATATTAATATATATATATATATAATATATGCATATATATGCATATAGTATACATATATATATATATATAATATATATATATATATATATATAATATATATATATATTAATATATAGGCAAATATGCATGTATATATATTTATATATAGAAAACATATAGATATATATATAATATCAATATATAAGTATTATGAATATATATATATAGTACTATAGATTTATTATATTACACACAGGTTATTCAAGTATAGTATAGCATATATATATATAATATATATATATATATATAGTATAATATTATATATGATTATATTGTATATACACACAGTTATGTCCAGATATAGTCAATAGTATATATATTATATATATGGTCAATATGAGTGATAGTGATATAAGTATATTGATATATATTATATACCATATATATATACAGTAGTATATATTTTATCTATTTATATATAGATGCATATACGTAAGTATAGTATATATATATGTATGATTATATGTATATACTGTAACACGTATATATATAGCATATATATCCATTATGCATGTATTGAATATAAGCTTCTTCCATATATAGATCTAGTAATATATATAATATATATATATATATTTCGTATAGCATTCGTGATATGTATGTATTATGTATGTGTTCTATATAGGCGAATAGTATATGAGCAGATATATAGTAATTATGTATAGATGAATATATATATATTTTTAAGAAGTGGCATATATATATAAATATAATAGTTTACATATATGTATGATATAAACTATCCAGTTATGATTTGTTGAGATACTGATATATAATTATATAATATATATGATAATATATATGATATAGAATCATCATCACCGGCAAGGCCGAGAAGATGTAAATAGAGCTCTAGAAAATCATGAAAAGAGGAAAATACACCAGGAGAAGACGGAAATGGATAGAGTAAGAATCTTATCCAAGATGTAGGAGAGATTTACGGCGAGTTAAAACTGTCTGAAGAATTGCCTAGAGCGTCAGGGTTAAAATCCCGAGAAGAACCTGGGAAAAGAAGAAACGCATGATGCCTTATTTTGAGTACACTAAAAAGGGTGACACAAAAGGACTTAAAGCATTACCGGACCTATATCCCAGCCTGCCTTTTCAGTAAATCTATTAATACCTGTTCACGCAAAAAGTCATCGCACAAGCACCCGTATGTTTCAACCGATGGACAATTAGTTTATTCATGCCAACAACCCCGGGAACAGGCAAGGGTTTCCGCAGCAGATTCTCAACTATAGACCATAATCCAAACACAGTGACAAATACAGAAGAGAAAAACAAAACGAATATTAGAAGAAGACCCTTATGTTTTATGGCATTGTTGTAGATTATGAAAAAGCCATATCGACTGCTCGTAAATATAATCTGCATGTACTAGGGTGCGAGATTCGTAAACACGGAGTAGAGTTGAAGAAATACTATGACAGATTACCTAGAGGGGTAGTATTAAAAAAAAAATTATAGAAATACGCAATAAAAAAGGAGTGTTAAGGCAGGGCGACACCAGTCTGCACCGATAGCTATTTACATGCTTGTTTGGAGGAAGTATGTCTAAGAAGTTACGATTGGAAGGGTTGAGGGATTGAAGAATAGGGAATGAGACACTTTAAGCAATCTAGAGATTTGCAGATGATATTGTTGTCTTGCCCAGCGTAAGGAGTCAGCAGATGAATTCACCAACAATTAATAAGCGATTTAAATAGGGAAAGTCTCAAGATTTGGCCTTAAAATGAAAACATTAAAGAAAGGCTTAAGCATGTGTTCAGACAGTCGAACCCCAGTTAGAGAGCAAATACAAACACGAGGGCGAGGGCACTAGAATGGCAGTGATACGAATGACCTACTGGCAACTTCATCCAGTCGAGTCGCATGCCCTGCGAAGCCGAGTAGATAGAGAAACAGCGAATCAGGCTAGGTTGGAGTGCCTTCGGTACACATAAGGTAAATATATTACGAGGTCGTCTGCCACTATGTCTAAAGAGAAAGATGATTTTGACCAGTGTTCCTCCCCGTCAATGACATATGGAATCAGAGACATCGACTAACGACCAAGAGCAGACCTCGAGAGGAAATTAGTAAGTGCCGCCCAAATGAGGAATTTAAAGGACAGTATGTAGTGAGGAGTTAGCGAGAAGACGACAAGAGAAAGAAAAGAGCCCCACATGAGATCCGTAGCAAGCAGCAAACATAAGTAGAGGGATAATATACTCAAGAAACATAAAGAGAAAAATGTGCAGTGGGCTGGACGATATATATCGTGAGACAGGACAACAGGTGGAGAAGAAAGAAGTGAAGAAGCAACAGAATAGGGTAAAGTACTTATCCGGAGGGACAAAGAGGAACCCAGGGCAAGACCAACGACTAGATGGCGGAATGAATAAGCCGAACTTTACAGAGAGGAAGTAAAGCTGGAATGCAGAGAACACAAGACCAGATATTGGAACTGGAAAAGATTGAAGAGAGGCCTACGTCCCTGCAGTTGAATGATACAGGCTGATGATGATGACAATATGTAAAATATTGGTTATTTATATACAGGTATATATATACTAGATAATATAGTAAGAGGTAAATATATATTATGGCTATTATAGTATATATTTATGAAAATATAGTATATAGCATTAAGATAAAAAATATACCCTCTATATAAGATATAGATATATATATATTACAATAATATGTAACTATTCATATATATATATTTATGTATAGATATATATGTCGTATATATATAGGAGCATATTACTATATATATAATATAGGATATATATATATATATATATTTGTTATAGGGATATATAAATATCTATACAATTATACCATATGTAATTTATAAATATATATATTATATATATAGTATAAATGTATATATAAAATCGGATAGATAGATAGATATTTAGATAGTACATATCTAGTACAAAACATTTATAATAATGTATAGTATATATATTTTATATATATATATATAGTCTGTATACATAGATATGTATTATATATCTAATGTATAATATATAGAATTGTATTTATAAATGAGCCTATATTTATAAATACATACACAAACATTATCTATAAAATATATAGATATAATAATATATACTATATATATATATGCATATAATATATATATATATTATGTGTGGAATTGTTGTGTGTGTGTTGTATATATAGTATATATATATATATATATATATATACATCTATATAAATATATATAGTAATATAATATATATATAATATATCATACTTATAACCTGAATAGATATATATAATAATATATATAGTCAACATATCCGACTATTATAATGTACCTGTATGTATATGAGATTATGTATATATATGTATAAGCTATTTATATAATTATATATATCAATAACTGCTAAATATCATATATGCTCTAAATATTTATTCACAATATATACTCTTTTATATCATGTTTCACAGATATATATATATATATATATCATTGAATATATTAATGACAATATATATCCATTCAATATATAATTATATATCTCAACTATATATATATCATATATAATTAACTTATGATAAGTATAAATATAATATATATATATATATTCATATAACAATATATATAGATATATAGTATATATCACAATAATATATTAATATATAATAATATATGAATACGTATCATACCGTACTAATACTCTAGCATAGTATGTAATATATATATATATATATATGATATATATATGATAGTAAGTATATATGGATATATATATATGTTTATATATTTATATTATAATTGATGATAATAGATGTATAATATTCATCATATCATATTATCTATATAATATATAATCTATATATATATATATATATATAGTATATATGATAATATATAATTTAGTTATAAGAATATGAATGAATATATATATATATATTTATTTATATATATTTAAATACAATTATGTATGTATAAATATATATTTATACATGTACATATTTATATAACCATAGACGTATATATACATATATAATAATATATATATATATAATAATATCTCATATATATATGTATGTAAGTATATATATATCCATATGGTGGTATATATGTAGAATAATAAGCTCTATCGTAAATTATGAGATATTTATATATATATATATATTATAGAGATCTGATAGATAGCATAGATAATACGCCGAGATGGATGGATAATCATTTGTGTTTCTATCACTATATATATACACTATATATATATATATATACTATTGATATATATAACCATATATATATAGTATATATAAATAAGTATATATAGTATCAAGTATTATATATATCTTAAATATAACGATAACTATCGCAGTATGGTTATATATAAATATATATATAATATCTATGACTATATATATATATATATATATATGTGTTGAAGGTGTGTGTGTGGTGTGTGTGTGTGGTGTTGTGTGTTTTTATGTATGTATATATATATATATATATATATATGATATATAAATAAATATATATATATATATATATATAGATAGATGTATAGCTGACTATATAATATCTAATAAATAATATACTCTCTTATAGTTATACTATATATATGATATATATAGTGATATATATATATTATATATTGATATATAGAATGTATATATATATATATATATATGTATGATATGTAAATGTAAATAGTTATATATATATAGAAGAGGAGGATATGGAGGAGATATATATAGTAGATAGTAATAGTATATAAATGGGGTATATATAATAGAAGTACTATACTAGTTAATATATAATATATATGAAATGCTGATATATTATTATAGTATATATATATATATTTGCATAGTTAATATAAACATGTATTTATTAAATATATATATATATGTGGATTATATATATATAGATATTATAAATATATAATTATATGTAATTGGTAGAGTATACACACACACACTAATGTGAGTGTGGTGTGTTGGTATGTGAGATTAACTCGTTGATGATGGTGAGAATTAACTAGAGAATAGTTTCGATGTATTTCCTTCTATAACGAATATTTGAATCTTTTATCATATAATAATTAAGACCTTGGATAATGTAAGTTACTATATATATATATGTAATTATATATTATAGTAAGTGTAATATTAATATATATATATATATATGATGTTGATATACAGACATATCATATCGATATGATAATTATATAGTAATATAGTATAGTATATATATATATATTTAGTTCATATATATATATAGAGTCGTGTGTGTTTTATGTATGTTATTAGTATTCTAGAAGATATGAAGGCTATATATAATATATATTTATATATCGATATAATATATATATAGATATATATATATATTTGTATATATATATCAAATTATAATATAGTATGGTATATATATGCAGATTATTAGTATAGAAGTAAGTATATAATGAAGATGGTACAGCAACCATCAAAATACACGGCAGAAACCCAAATATATTACCAATAAAAAAAAGGTTATTAGGCCAGGGACGAAGGCGACACCAGTCTCACCGAAGCTGTTTGTACAGACGTTGCTTGGAGGTAGTATTCAAGAAGTTAAGATTGGAAGGCGAGGAAAACGGACTAAAAGATTTGGCAGATGACATTGTTCCTTGTTTCAGCGAGTCAGCAAATGAATCATAGTAAAACTATCCACTAAGCGATTTGAATAGGAAAAGTTCTGAAGATTGGCCTCTAAAATTAACGGTGAAAAAGACTAAAGTCAATGTTTCAGATAGATCGAAACACCAGTTCAGCAAATACTAAATACAGGGCGGAGATTGGAGGAGGAGGTACTAGAAGCCAGTGAGTCGAGTATGGTAATACGACTAGGGCAACTCGATCCAGACGAGATACACCCTGCGAAAGTCGGAGGATAATAGCGGCGGCGGAATTTGGGCTAGGAGTTGATTGCCAGTCGGTAGCTACATGAGTAATATTTTACGAGGTTCGGTTCTGCCACTATGTTCTAAAAGAGATAGGTTTATTTTGGACCAATGTGTCCTCACCCGTCATAACATATGGGTCAGAGAACATGGGCTACGACCAAAGTAACTCGTGGGGAAATTATTAATTTTTTCATGAAAAGGAATGGAAAGGCTTATGCTAGGAGTGTAGCTTAAGAGACAGGAAGAAAAGCCACATAGATCAGGCAGCATGAATAAAAGTAGAGAGATATACTCAAGAGCATCAATTAAGAAGAAAAAGTGGCAGTAGGGGTGGAGACATATTGTGAGGTTGGGAAGCCTCCCCAGCCCCTATCGTACTCCTGTCGCCTCATCCTGCAAACCCCGTGCACTAACTCTGAGACCTGCCCCATTCCTAGTGAACCTGCAGCCGCCCTACCTTGTCACCTCTGTCTTGTTGTCCAGTTCCACGTACCTGCTACCCCCGTTTTACCTTCGTATCTACTCTCAGCCCGTTTTCCCCTCGCATCCTCACTCCCGAATTCTCATATGACCTAAGAGAACCTCTTCCTTCCATTTCCCACCCTTGTTGGTTAATCAAAGAGCTTACTCACTTTCTAACCCATTCCTGTTGCCAGTTTCCACAGGTCCCAGTTCATGAAGACCACACGGATCTGTCGTGATGAGGGGCTAACATACCACCCACAGATATCATATGGCATAGCACATACACGCATATACAATATTTTCCTACAGGCATCATGTTACGTGGTCTTACGCCTTCTGTACTTTCCTTTGAGACAATCCCTTTCATGTTTTTGTTTGTAATGTTGAGAGGTTCCCGTCGTTTTATGTACTTGTTTTTTTTCCGACATGTTTGTATGTAAAGGAATTCTGATCACAGTTTCATTCAGAAAGTGACATGATGAGGAATCAGACTTTTATTCAACTTTTCTATGTAATTATTGAGGTGGGTTTTACATGTAAGGTAGATCGGCGATCCATCACCTTCGCTTTTACGAGTGACTTATAATCTTTTATTGCCAATTTTTCTTTCTATATGATTTTAATTTACTGTGAATTGGCAACTGTGAGGTTTACCTTTTTGCGCTTTTTGCAACGTGCTTGTGTGGCGTTCCTTTACTTCGACAGCCTGCGAACTCTTTTTTTTTGATATCTTGAGTGATGCAGCTGGTTAGCTGCTCCTTAATTTTGTGTTTTGAATGTAGTTGATAGCCCTATTTTGTCAGTCGTTTTATAGGACTTTCACCCGAGCCTGTTGATATAAGTTTTGCTTATATTTTAATCTTAAAAAGTCTAATTTTAGTACACTACATCTTTTGAATATTTAATTTGAATGTTGTTTGAGTTCTATTTGATTTTCTAATGTAAACTCAAACTATATTGTTTTGATGGAGCATAATCTTGATTTTTATATAGTAATTTTTGTACATAATGACGAAGTGCCTGAAGAGCGACTGAAATAAATGTCATTTATTGTCTGATTACATAAAATAGACATAAATGACGTATGTCCCAAGATTACAGAGTTACGCATAACCCCCTGAATTATGAAAAATATAAGAGTGTCAGCCGACGACGTGGTGGTTGTGGGTCGCAATAACCTTCCTGAGAGCCTGGAGTGCCCCGAGCCGAGGAATTCCATCACAAAGGTGTCCTATGAGCCCTATTCTTAGAGAGTGTACTTGCCACAATTGAAGAGTTGGAGACGGCTAGGAATTCAGTTTTATAGTGATGGTAATATCTGGAACTGCTTATAGATAATAAATTTGTCTTTATCGATTGCTTCTTTTATTAAGTCACTTTTTATTTATTAATTTATTTTATTATTCATGTTATTATATTTTAGAACGATTATCCCTTTTTATTATGTAATTGTTACTGCTGGCATCAGACAGACTAATGATGCTGTTGAGCCAGTAAGTTTGTGTAGTGTACCTCTCCAAAGACACATACGCCTTACAAATTGTACACCGGCAACCCGTAAGGTGATACGGAAATCGCAGGGCGAAAGGATAATTGCTTTTAATTGAGGGACTAAACGGCGAGCCTCCCGTCTGGGGGCCCCGCTAAGCCGCCTATCGGGTCCCTTGAGTAGCTCGCCACGAAAACCCTTACAATATATATCGGGAGACAGAGGCAACAGGTGGACAAAGAAAACAACATAGAATGGGAAATACACGTCCACAAAGAACCAAGGGTAAGATCAATGACAAAATGTAATAACGATTTTCGCAGAAGAGGAAGTTAAACTGGAATCAAAGAGGCACGAATTAGACAGACCGGAATCACTGAAGAAGGGATTGAGAGAGTGGAGGTACAGAGTTGGGACGATTGAATATATATGAATACAATATATATAGATATATATATACTATATATGAATATATTGATAGTATATATATTAAGAATCCAGTATATATATGATGAGTTCTGTATATATATATGTGATACATGATATAGTAGTATAATATATAAGAGTATATATATAATAGTATATTGTATATATATATATAGAATATATAGTTATATAATATAATGCATACATGTATGGATATGTTGTTTGTTAGCGAGAACGCATATATATATTATATATATATCTAGGTATTTATATAGCATATATTGTATATTTATATATGCATGAGAGTAGATACAGTATTACATATGACAATAAGGTATATGTATATCCGATGTGCGATATACATGACATTCATAGTAATATATAGCACTCGAGTATATATAGCATGATTTATGATATGATATCGTATATAATATATACATATGTAGTATAGTAATATCTGATGTTAGATTTAATATAATATAATATATATATATATATATATATATTATATTATATGCATTTATGCTATATGTATATCATAATATGTAATTATATATATATATGAATATATATATATATACATATATATATATAGTAATATAAATATATATTATATAGTAGTATGAGTATATAGAATATGATGATATGTATACGCATATATGTATAAGTTATATATATGTATGTATGTATGATTATAGCAAGTAGTATACTAAAACAGTATATCAAAATATATATGATTATATAGAGTAATATTATACCGTATGTACTGTAAGTATGATATCATATATATAAATATATATAGTATATATATTGATATGGACTCAGTATCTCGTGTATATAATCATTGTCATATAAAGTACTATATATATATCTTATATAATAGCATGTATAAACCTATGACCAATGTATGATCTATAGACATATATAACATATGATATGATATATATATATATATATATATAGGATATGAAATAATAGTATATGATATATTGATGTGTACCTATGTATATACATATATATATATATATCAGTGATAGACTGATATATATAACGTATAGTATATATATATATATATGTATTTACATATGCATATACAGTATACATATGACATAGGTATAGTAGTATATGACGATGTATATGACGATACATTCATAATATAATATACATATATATATATATATCTAATATATATATATATATATATATGAGTAATATATAGTTATATATAGTAGTATGAATGCATATACACATACATTGGTATGAGTGAGTAGAGTGATGAGGATGCAATGTGGTATATATGAGATATAATATATATAATATATATATAGTATATAGATATATATATATATATATATATATATATGATATATTCTATATATATGTATATATAATACATACATTGCATAATACATATAATCAGAATGTCGTATGTGAGATAGCATATAGATATAATATGAGTTGTTATATAAAATAAATAGTATAATATATATTATGTGATAAAATACGTATATTATTAGTATATAGTGTTAGTATATATCTAACTATATATATATATATAATATATGATTATATGTATGCAGGAATTGATGTATATGGATGATACATATCATATATATATAAATATATATATATATATAGTATATATATATATATAGTATATAATGGACATGCGACATATATATATATAGTATCTAGTATATATACCCTATGTATATGCTATGAACATATATGTAAATAGTATATATAAATATATTGAGATATTAATAAATTTGTATGTATGTTTTAATTTGAGATTAGCATATATATATACATATATATAACTATATGATGATATATATAACTGAGTATACGGGTATGATATATATATTATATATGAGTATATATATATATATAATATATATAATATGACAGATATAGATCGATATACAGTAGTACCCAATGATATAATGCATAGTATGACACGAGTGTATATACGATACAAATATATATGAGTAAGTATTGTATATATAATTATATATATATATATATATAATAGTAAGAGTGCATTTACAGGTGAAGTACCGCAATGTAGATATCTATAGACATTAGGATATACATACATATATGAAAGTATATTATATAGTCATAGTATATTAGTATATATATATTAGATATATATATATATAGTATATATATTAGGTGCTACATGTGATAAATATATATGTTTATATATGGGCATACTACATATACAGTATACAAGGTATAGATGTATATGCATGTCATATACAGTAACAGTTCATATATATATATAACGTAATGGGTATATGATGACTATGATGCATCATCATCATCAGCCTGTATCAATCCACACTGCAGGATCGTAGGCCATCTCTCTATCTTTTCCAGTGCATTACCGGTCTTGGTATCCTCTGATTCCAGTTAGTAGCATTGTTCTTTTCGGCTGAAGGTCTAGCAGATGTAACTGACAACAATTAATAGAGCTATTTAAAATAAGGAATAAATCTGTAAGATTGGCCTTAAAAATGAACATGAAAAAAAACTAAAGTCATTGGTTCAACAGTTCGAACCAGTAAGCAGTTGAAAAAAGCAAAAAATTTTTTTACCCCAAGAAAACAGCGGCGAGGTACTAGAAAGGCAGTATACGAACGAGTATGTATACCATAGGGTAAAACTCATTCAGTCTCGAGTACATCCTGCGAAGGCCGAGATAAAACGGCGAACTTCCCCCAGGCAGCTAGTTGTGAGTGCCTTCGGTAAACATAGTAATATATTACGAAGTCGTCCTGCCAGCTATGGTGTCTGAAAGAGAAAGATTTTTGACCGAATGCGTCCCGCCCCGTCATGAGCATCATAGAGGGATCAGAGACATGGACTACGACGCCAAGGCACTCCGAGCAAAAAAAAGGAGAAAAAAAATAAATTAAGTAAAGCGCCAGCAAAGAGAATGGAAAGGGCATATGCTTGAGGAGTGAGAGCTTAAGAGACAAAGTAAAAGGGCCACCACAGTAGGATCAGGCAGCAAAACAAAAGTAGAGGATAGTTACTCAAGACCATCAAGAAAGAAAAGTGGCAGATGGACTGGGACACATATGATCGGAGACAGGACAAGTGGACAAAGAAAACAACAGAGAGATGGGTAATTACACGAGCAGCTCAAAAGAGGACCCAGGGCAAAAGACCAATGACCTGGAGATGGCGGGAGATAAATAGCAAAAGTGTCGTCTAGGAGTAAACTGGAAGTCAGAGGACACAAGACCGAGTGAAATGACTGAGAAAAGAGTTAGAGAGGCGGCCTACGTTCCTGTAACATATATAATTAAAGACCTTGTATAATGTGAGATATATATTATAATATGTAGTATAATGAGATAATATTGATATATATTAGTCATATATATATATATATGTTTCGATAACAATACCATACATAACATATATATAGATATAATATATTATATATATATATATATATAATAGTTTATTTCATATAGTGATTAATATGAAGTGGTGTGTTTGTGATGTATGTATGTATATATATATGTATAATAGTATATATGAGGTATATATATATATATATGCTAGTATAGGTATTATAATTGCAGAGTTAATTAGATAATATAATAGTGTAATGAAGAATGGGTACAGCAACCATCAAAATAGACACGACAGAAAGAAACCAATGATGGAAGTACCAATAAAAGAACAAGGGTATTAGGCAGGGCGTACACACCATCTGGACCGAAGTCTGTTTACAGCTTGCTTGGAGATGAGGGTAGATATTCAAGCAAGTTATGAGAAGTTAGATTGGAAGGAGAAAAAACGGACTAAAAGATTTGCAGATGACATTGTTCTTTTGCATCAGGCGACGTCAGCTAAATGAGATTATAAAAACTATCACTAGAGCGATTTTGAATAGGAAAAGTACTGAAGATTGGCGCTTAAAAAATGAAATCATGGTTTTGTAAAAAGACTAAAGTCGATGTTCAATAGTCGAACCTCCAGGTTCAGGCAAATACTAAAGTACAAGGGCGAAGGAGAGGGTACTAGAAGCCGTGATCGTCAGTATGTATACCTAGTAGGCAACTCCATCCAGACGTATACACCCTGCGATGTCGAGATAAGCGCGGGCGAATTTTGGCTAGGTTGGATTGCCAGCGTTTCCACACCCCCCCCCCCCCCCCCCCCCCCCCCCCCCCCCCCCCCCCCCCCCCCCTACCCCCCCCCCCCCCCCCCCCCCCCCCCCCCCCCCCCCCCCCCCCCCCCCCCCCCCCCCCCCCCCCCCCCCCACCCCCCCCCCCCCCCCCCCCCCCCCCCCCCCCCCCCCCCGCCCCCCACCCCCCCCCCCCCCCCCCACCACCCCCCCCCCTAGTAATAGTTTAAACGAGGGTCGTGTCTGCCACTATGTCTATAGAGGAAAGGTTTTCGTTTTATGACCGCAATGTCGGTCCCCTCCCCGTCATAACATATGGGTCCCAGAAACATGGACGACTAACGACCAAAGTACACGAGAGGGGAAGTAAGGAAGAATGATAATTAATTGTGTCAAAATAGGAAATGTGATAACGGCTTATGCTTAGGAAGTTAGCTTAAGAGCGACAGGAAGAAAAAGCCACATGGATCAGGGCAGCAAATAAAAGTAGAGGATATTACTCAAGAGCATGCAATTAGATAGATGAGAAAAAGTGGGCAGTAGGCTGGACATATTGTGAGGTTGAGGAATCCTCCCCGACCGCCCTATCGCGACACACTGTCCTCAGTCCGTGCATCTGAGAGCTGTCCTAACTCTAAGACCTGCACCCAACTTCCTCGTGAACCTGCAGCCCAACTTTGTCACTCCTTCTGCCTTGTTGATTCCCATGTTCCACGTTATCCTCACCCGTTTTTCCCTTCGTAATCCCTCTCCCTTTTCCTCGACATCCTCACTCCCTAAAGATCTCTGATAGTACCTAGACCTCCTTCCTTCCAATTTCCCACCCTTTGGCTTATCAGAAATCGCCTTACTCCATTTGCTAGCACCATTCCTGTTCCTTTCCGACATGGTTCCATCATGAAGACCTCACCACTGTTCGTCTGAGGCTATCACCACACATCATGCACACACATGTACTACTATTGCCATAGGATACATATTTTCTAGCAAGACATCATTGTTATACGTGTCTTAGCCTTCTGTACTTTCCTTTTGACAATCCCTTTCATGTGTTTTGTTATTAATTTTGGTTCCCGTTCGAATTCGTATTGTTTCGAGTTGTTTTTTTTTCACATTTTAAGTAAGAGGACTGGGTCACAGATTCAGTATCAAGTGAGACATGATGGTGAATTCAGGATTTTTATCAGGTTTGATGTACTGTTTTTAGTTCAACTTTCTATGTAGATTTTGGTTGGGTTTTTTTAACATTATGGTAATCGAGCTCCTGTCATTCACCTTCGCGATTTAACTTTGACTTTATCTTTTTATATGCCATTTTTTTCCCTTTTGTTATATGAATTTTATTTACTAAATTGGCAACTGTGCCCCTCCCAGGTTTACCTTTTTGCGCTTGTGTTACTAACGTCTTGTGGCGTTCCTTTACTTCCGCCTGCGAACCTCTTTTGGTTTTAATATTCTTGAGTATTGCAGCCTGGTTTAAGCTCTCCTTAATTTTGTGTATGTGATGGTATTACCCTATTTGTGTCATCGTTTATGCTTTTCCACCCGAGCGCTGTGTTGATATAAATTTTGCTTATATTTTATATCTCTTAAAAGTCTAATTATAGTCACTACTCTTTTAATATTTAATTTAATGTTGTTTTTTAGTTCTATTTATTTTCTAATGTCAATCAACTATATTTGTGTTATGGAGCATAACTTATTTTATATGTATTTTTCAGTATTACGAATCCTAACACTGAAATAAATGTCATTATTGGTGCTGATTACATAAAATAGACAAAGATATGCTTAATTGTCCCCAATTTAGCAGAGTTCGCAAACTCCCCTGAATTATGAAAAAATTAAATGAGAAGGTCAGCCCGACTTTGGTCGGTGGTCAATAACCTTCCTGAGAGCCTGGAGATGCCCCCAGCCGTGAATATTATCACAAAGCGTGTCCTATGAGCCCCTATTTTCTTATGATACTTGCCACGAAGTTAAGAGTTGGAAACGGCTGCGAGTGAATCATTTATAGGTGATAGATATCTGGAACTGCTTATAGATAATAAATTTGCTTTTATATCATTGCTCTTTTATTATAGTCACTTTTTATTTATTTATTTATTTTAATTTATCCATTTATTTATTTTACGATTATCACCTTTTATTGGTATTGTTTACTGCTGGCATCACAACTAATGATGCTTTTTGCCATAATTTTGTTATTACCTCTCCAACGACATACCTTTTACAAAACCGGCACCCGAGTGATCGAATCA
>NW_028234427.1:16191532-16196532 GCF_977035675.1 Penaeus japonicus | reverse complement strand
GATGAGAAATTAGTACTGCCTGAGTGTGAAGAAGTAGATAATTTAAGTAAGACACTACATCTTCATAAATATTTAGATTCACTTGATAGCAGTCCGTTAGAAGACAGGGAAGTAAAACCTAGTTTATGTAAACAGGAAATAAATGTCCATGATATATCTGGTATGGCTGAATTAGAGTACACTTACTTACCAAGTCCAGTACTTAACCCACAAGCTAAAAGTTTTAAACCAGAATCAGAATTGAAAAGACCACATGTATCAACTAGACAAGATAGAACAAGTTCATTAGTGGACATCAATGTATTGAGGGAAGTGGTTGATATCTTGTCCTCAAAAACAAAAATGAATTGCCACGGCCAGAAAGAAATATTCAGTGGCGATTGATTGGAGTTTCCAACCTGGCTTCAAAACCTTGAGATTTTCATAGACTCACGTGTAACGAAGCCTGCTGAGAAACTTCTGCCCTGGTAAATATACTAGTGGGGCAGCCAAAGAAGCAATTAGAGGACTTCTACGAATTCACAATGAAGAAGCTTTTCATGAGGTTAAAGGCATATTAGAAGATAGGTATGGTAATAAATTCATTGTAGCAAATGCCTTTAGGAAGAAACTGAGTGAGTGGCCAAAGATTTTGAGAAATGATGGTCACGCACTACAGAAATTTTCAGATTTCTTGAAGAACTGTTTAATGGTAATGAAAACATCTGATTTTCTTAATATCTTGGATGACCCTCAAGAAAACAACAAGATGCTACAAAAGTTAACTCCATCTCTAATAGAAAGGTGGAACTCAATAGTCTATAGATGGTCTGTAAATGGTTCAGGTTATCCGACATTTAATGTTTTTTGTGAATTTATAGAAGTAGAGGCAAAGAAAGCTTGCCATCCAATTTCCTCTTATTGTGCAGTGATGTCAATAAATCAAAAGTATGATGTAGGTGACTTAAAGAGTAACAAGGAAGTTAGATCGCAAACTAGTAGAGTTGGAACAAAGAGGTTAGTGGCCAACTCAACTGGGGTTAAGGAATCAGAGTTGAAAAGAGATGACAAAGGACTAAATGTAAGAAAGAAATTCCATTGTCACTACTGTAATGGAGAACATGATCTAGATTCGTGTAAAGAGTTTGGTGAACTCAGTAATAAAGAAAAAATGGAATATGTCCAAAGGTCATTTATTTGTAGAGGTTGTTTAAAGTTTGGCCATATCATTAAAAATTGTAGAAAAAGAAAGATGTGTGCAGTGTGTAAAAGATGTCATCCAACTTCTCTTCATGAGGCTATACTTGAAAAGATCAAGGAAAGAGAAGCTTTACTTAAAATGATCAAAGAAAAAGAAGCTGAGAAAACTGTAACTTTATACAAAAGTTCAAAAGCTGAGGACAACATCACCTCAGATAAGGTTAGTGAAGAGCCTAAAAATGATATAGTCTCTAATAAGGTAAAGATAAAGCACACAGAGTGTATGACAAATACAATGATAGTGCCAGTGTGGTTACATCATGAAAGTAATGTTTGTAACAGAATCTTAGTTTATGCATTATTAGATGAACAATCAGATGCTTGTTTTATAAAAGAATCCATTTTGAATAAATTAGGAACTAAGGGTCACAAAGTCCACCTAAAATTAGCAACAGTATTAGGAGAAGAAACAGTTGAAAGTACAAAAAATAAGGGACTTGTGGTGCGTGGCATAAATGAATGTACAGACGTGTCACTTCCAGCAACATATTCACGAAGAGATATTCCAGCTAAAAGGGATCAAATATCAAGGCCAGAAAGTGTAGAAGAATGGCCTCATCTACAAAGAATAGCACCTAAATTGATGGCATATGATAGTAACATCGAAATAGGACTCTTGATTGGCTTGACTTGTATGCGTGCTATTAAACCAAGGGAATTAATCCTTGGAAAGGATGATGAACCCTATGCCAGAAAAACATTGTTAGGCTGGAGTATCATAGGTAGAGTCATTGAGAAGTGTCAAGATGCTGTCTCACATCAAGTCTTAGCTAGTAAATTAATGGTCCACAAGGTTATAATTAATGGTGAAAGGAAATGTGGCTTTCTCTCCTCACAAACTAAAGTGAAGGAAATAATTAACCCTTCACAACTTGGCAAATTCTTTGAGCTTGACTTTAATGAAAGGGAAGTTGGAGATATTCCTTACTCGTATCAAGACAGAATTTTCTTGAGAAAAATGAAAGAAGGAATTCACCAACAAGAGGATGGATATTATGAATTGCCCCTCCCACTTAAGGATGATGAGGTCAAACTTCCAAACAGTAAAGAGTTAGCAATATCAAGGTTGATGAGCTTGAGAGGAAAGTTACAAGGTAATAAGAATTATCACCAGGACTATATTGAGTTCATGAATGAACTTATAAATAAAGGGTATGCAGAAGAAGTACCTAATCAAGATCTACCTTTGAATGATGGTCAAGTGTGGTATATTCCACATCATGGAGTATATCATCCAAAGAAACCTGGTAAAATTAGAGTGGTCTTCGACTGCAGTGCCACCTATAAGAATGAATCACTTAACAGAAATTTACTTCAAGATCCAGACTTGACAAATAATTTGATTGGTGTTCTTTGTAGATTTAGAAAAGAAAATGTTGCAGTTGTAAGTGATATAGAAGCTATGTTCCACCAAGTAAAGGTAAGGCCTAATCAGAGAAATTTACTACGCTTTCTACAGTGGAATAATGGAGTTCTGTATTCAAATCTAATAGAATATTTTTCTGACTGGCATAGAACAAATAAGGCCATCGCATTATGCCTACGCCTTCATCACAAATTCAAGAAACTTGTCAAAGGAACAACTGAAGATTCAAAAGAAACAAAGGAATCTAAATATGTTCCACCCAGTGTTACAGAACTGGAGGAAGCAGAAAAGGAAATTTTAAGACAGGTTCAACACGAAGCCTTCGAAGAAGAGAAACAAGAGTTGAAGTATCTGACTAGTGAAGAAGAAACAACCAAGGCAAAACCATTGAAGAAGGGAAACAGGCTTTATCACTTAGATCCTTTCTTAGATAAAGATGGTATCTTAAGGATAGGTGGAAGAATGAGGCATGCAAACTTCACCACGAATAGCAAACATCCAGCTATATTACCGAAGGTATCACACATAACTGAAATGATAGTATGTCATTTCCACCAGAAAGTTCATCATCAAGGTAGAGGTATAACCTTGAATGAGTTAAGAGCATCAGGTTATTGGATTATAGGAGGTTCCACAATAGTAGCAAGACATATTTTTAGATGTGTCACATGCAAGAGATTAAGAGGTACATTTCAAGAGCAGAAAATGTCTGACTTGCCACCGGACAGGCTTGAACCTACCCCTCCTTTCACATATAGTGCAGTAGATTACTTTGGACCATTCTATGTCAAGGAAGGGCGCAAAGAAGTTAAAAGATATGGTGTTCTATTCACTTGTATGGTCTCAAGGGCAATTCATATAGAAACAGCTAATACACTGGAAACAGATTCATTTCTGAATGCATATCGACGCTTCATTGGAAGACGCGGCCCAGTTCGTCAGCTTAGATCAGACCAGGGTACGAACTTTGTTGGAGCCAAAAATGAACTTCAAGAATGCCTGCAAGAAATGGACCAGAAGAAGCTAACAAGGGAGCTCCTCAAAGAAAACTGTGATTTGATAACATTTGAGATGAATATCCCACATGCAAATCATATGGGTGGCGTGTGGGAAAGACAGATACGTACGGTGAGGAACATATTGACAGCAATGCTACACCACCACAGTAAGCAATTAGATGATGAATCACTCAGGACCCTTATGGTCGAAGCAGAGACCATCGTTAATGGTCGACCTCTAACAGTAGACAATATCAGTTCTCCTCAGTCATTAGAACCACTAACACCAAATCACTTGTTAACCATGAAAACCAAGGTCGTGCTGCCACCGCCAGGTGCGTTTCAGTCCGATGATCAGTATTCAAGAAAAAGGTGGCGAAGAGTTCAGTATCTTGCCAATGAGTTTTGGGACAGGTGGAAAAGAGAGTATGTGCAATCTTTACAGTCCAGGAATAAGTGGACAAGATCAATCAAAATTTAAAGGAAAATGACATTGTTATTGTAAAAGAGCCAAATCTGCCCAGAAATTCTTGGAAGCTTGGTCGTGTATCTGAAGTCATCCCAAGCAAAGATGGTCTTGTAAGAAAAGTTAAGTTAACTATGGCAGATTCCACACTTGATATGTCTGGGAAAAGAATTAAATCGGTTGTAAATCTTGAAAGACCAATTCACAATCTAGTATTGTTAGTTCAGGCAGAGTGAGACCGGGTTTCCCCGCCGAGAAGCCTACTTAAGTGCCAAAATTGTACCAAAGGATTCTCATAGTTCCTCGGTAGTATTTGTAGTATTATTCTCACATTGTGCTCAATAGATATTAAGGTTATTGTATAAGGTAAATTGTTTACTCAATTTAGGGGAGCCATGTTAATGTGGCTGCATTTATATTCAAATGTGATGTTCTAAGTTCCTAATAATTGTGATATGTACTAACAATAGGGATATGTATTAAATAGATTAGTATCCCCTTATATCGTTTTCTGATGTACGCCTCCTATAGGCAATCTGCATAACTAATCGCATGACAACAATCAGAGAAGCCATTTTGTGACTCAGAGAAGCCAAGTGAGGTGTCTGAGTTTTACGGGAATTAACAATATGGATGGGAATGAAGGGGAATGAAGATTCAAGTTGTATAGAAGAATCAATAAAACCCACAAAATTTCCACAAGATTTTCCCTGTACAACCCACCAAGACTTGGCCCTCTGCGACATATATATATATATGTATATATATACATATATATCTATATATATGTACAATCTAAGTTTATGTACTTATATATGTATATATGTACTTGTATATGTATATATATACATATATATATATATATATATATATTTATATATATATATACATATATATATGTATGCATACATAATCACACACACATATATAT
>NW_028234427.1:16179032-16184032 GCF_977035675.1 Penaeus japonicus | reverse complement strand
TTAAATTCGATAATGACAATAAGTGACATGACTCGAATACTTAGATATATAATTTTTCATCTACTACATGTGGAGAAAATATGTAGTTGCTAACAAGGTAATACTAATATTTCTCGCTCTCACTTACACCTCTTTCCTTTGATATATCACTAATGGAATAAGCGGAAACATGCCAGGACACTTCTTAGCACCAGAAATGTTCACTAAGTCAAATATGTACGTTCATTATATAGCTTGACATATAAATGAATGGACAAATAAATGAAGGATGCATGAATATATACATTAAATGCACATCTCATCCTCTCAGAAAATATTAAAAAAGTGCCATTTAGTGATAGAATGAAGTTCTTTAAATATCTCACATATCCTGTAGTATGGCTAAGAGCAGGAAGTTCTGATATATATATATATATATATATATATATATATATATATATATATATATATATATATATATATATATATATATATATATATATATATATATATATATATGTATATATATATATGTATGTATGTATATATATATATACATATATATATACAAAGATGCAGATATCTATTATTCTAATGTACATTTCATCCTCAGCGAATGAAATATGGCTTGACACGTGCGCCAGCGAGACTTTCACTTCTCCGAACTATCCTTCGCAATACACTGATGGCGACAGCACAGAATGGGTTTTCTGCGTGAGTATTCAATTCATCTACATATGTTAGATAAGAATTCTTATATTTTCTTACAATAATATATCTCCCTCTCAAGTTAATAGAATCATCAGGTTTGATGGCAATAATTGCAGTTGTAGTATAATTATGATAAGAATAACAACAAAGTTAATGATGATTATATTTATGAAAGTGAATGATGATGATATGATGATGGTTAGAGTTAGAGTAATGCTAAAGCTGATAATAGTAATAATGATGATATTCAAATCAATAAAAGCAACAATAATTATGATGATAATGCTAATTATTATGATAATGAATATGAAATGTTACTACTATAAATTACTACTATAATCCTATAAATGATAATTATGATAAAAGTAGTAATAATAATATTGGTAACAATGGTAATAAGGATGATAATCATGATTATATCAATGATTTTCATGAAAATATTAATAGTAGTAAGAATAGAATAATGATGATAATTGCATGATAATGATTAATACTAATAAAGATTATAATTATCATTATAGCATACTATTATTGCTACTATAACTGTTACCACTTCTACAGATAATGGTAATAATAATAGCAAAACTAACAATAACAGCAAAAAATGTCTTTGTGGTAAAAAAAGAAAGAAAAAATAATGCGTAATACATTTAAAGTGGCTATATGTATTTAATATACATGACCTCGCACTTTTAATACCGAGATACATCCCAAAATATGTAGATATTATACCACCAAATAGAAATGCAAACTTACATGGTCTTGTTCAATCAGGCTGTTGACCTTAACGATAGAATCCAGTTCAACTGCGAAGACTTTGAGGTTGGCGGCTGGTTGTTCGGCTGCCTGGGAGACACTCTAAATATCTCTTCAGCTTCTCCTGAAGAGTAAGTACTTGGGATCATAGTTATAGTGTGAGAATCCTAGGAAGAGTCGGAGACAGTCTTGTATTCGCCCATTGTGTACCTTCTTGGTTTCTTTTGGCGAGTAAAGAAATTTGTTTTTTGATGACACGTCTCTCATATGGAAATGACCTATAACAACCATTTTTTATGGGTTTATTTCATGCATGTTACAGAAGCTTACAAAAAAAATCAATTTATAGACAGACGTTAGGAATAGGGATATGTTCTAGTAAAGATCAAATAGCCAAAATATCAAAACCAGAAACAATAACTATATATGCTTTTACCAGAAAAAAATACAAACAAAAACACAATCACATAAACCACACACGCAGACACACACGCACACACAACCTACACACACACATATCTAAGTATACATGTATTTATATATACATATTGTATATACTTTATACACACACACACACACACACACACACACACACACACACACACACATATATATATATATATATATATATATATATATATATATATATATATATATATATATATATATAAACCTTTCTCACAGGTACTGTGGAACTACTGGGCCCGACGGCGTGGTAACATCGGAGCGAGGGACAATCGTCAGCCTTTCCGTTACGCCTTTGTTTCACTACAAAGGGTTTGATTGCACAGCAACAGCTGTAGACCCTAGTTCAAGCGCATGTTCAAGCACATCCACAACAACCTCTTCCGGAACAACAACCACAGCTGGAACCACAACCTCAGCTGGAACTACAACCTCAGCTGGAACCACAACCTCAGCTGGAACCACAACCACAGCTGGAACTACAACCTCAGCTGGAACCACAACCTCAGCTGGAACGACGACCGCAGCTGGAACCACAACCTCAGCTGAAACTACAACCTCAGCTGGAACCACAACCTCAGCTGGAACCACAACCTCAGCTGGAACTGCAACCTCAGCTGGAACCACAACCTCAGCTGGAACCACGACCGCAGCTGGAACCACAACCTCAGCTGGAACCACGACCTCAGCTGGAACCACAACCTCAGCTGGAACCACAACCTCAGCTGGAACCACAACCTCAGCTGGAACCACGACCTCAGCTGGAACCACAACCTCAGCTGGAACCACAACCTCAGCTGGAACCACAACCTCAGCTGGAACTACAACCTCAGCTGGAACCACAACCTCAGCTGGAACCACAACCTCAGCTGGAACCACAACCTCAGCTGGAACCACAACCTCAGCTGGAACCACAACCTCAGCTGGAACAACAACTTCAGCTGGAACCACGACCGCAGCTGGAACCACATCCACAGCTGGAACAACAACCTCAGCTGGAACCACAACCTCAGCTGGAACCACGACCTCAGCTGGAACCACAACCTCAGCTGGAACCACGACCTCAGCTGGAACCACGACCTCAGCTGGAACCACAACCTCAGCTGGAACCACAACCTCAGCTGGAACCACGACCTCAGCTGGAACCACAACCTCAGCTGGAACCACGACCGCAGCTGGAACCACAACCTCAGCTGGAACCACGACCTCAGCTGGAACCACAACCTCAGCTGGAACCACAACTTCAGCTGGAACCACGACCGCAGCTGGAACCACGACCTCAGCTGGAACCACAACCGCAGCTGGAACCACAACCTCAGCTGGAACCACGACCTCAGCTGGAACCACAACCTCAGCTGGAACCACAACTTCAGCTGGAACCACGACCTCAGCTGGAACCACAACCGCAGCTGGAACCACGACCTCAGCTGGAACCACAACCTCATCTGGAACCACAACTTCAGCTGGAACCACGACCGCAGCTGGAACCACAACCTCAGCTGGAACCACGACCGCAGCTGGAACCACAACCTCATCTGGTACCACAACATCAGCTGGAACCACGACCGCAGCTGGAACCACGACCTCAGCTGGAACCACAACCTCAGCTGGAACAACAACCTCAGCTGGAACCACGACTGCAGCTGGAACCACAACCTCAGCTGGAACCACGACCGCAGCTGGAACCACAACCTCAGCTGGAACCACAACCGCAGCTGGAACCACAACCTCAGCTGGAACCACAACCTCAGCTGGAACCACAACCTCAGCTGGAACCACAACCTCAGCTGGAACCACGACCTCAGCTGGAACCACAACCTCAGCTGGAACCACGACCGCAGCTGGAACCACAACCTCAGCTGGAACCACGACCGCAGCTGGAACCACAACCTCAGCTGGAACCACGACCGCAGCTGGAACCACAACCTCAGCTGGAACCACGACCTCAGCTGGAACCACAACCTCAGCTGAAACCACAACCTCAGTTGGAACCACGACCGCAGCTGGAACGACAACCTCAGCTGGAACCACAACCTCAGCTGGAACCACGACCTCAGCTGGAACCACAACCTCAGCTGGAACCACGACCGCAGCTGGAACCTCATCTTCAGCTGGAACCACAACCTCAGCTGGAACCACGACCTCAGCTGGAACCACAACCTCAGCTGGAACCACAACCTCAGCTGGAACCACAACCTCAGCTGGAACCACGACCGCAGCTGGAACCACAACCTCAGCTGGAACCACGACCTCAGCTGGAACCACAACCACAGCTAAAACGACATCATCCGTAACTACAACAGTCACAGCTGAAACAACAAACTCAGATGGAACAATAGATGGGACTACCACCGTTGGTGACACAGACAATTTTATAGAGAGTTTATTTTCCTTGTTTGGTCTCCCCGTATAATGTACTTTGACTTTCATCATCAATTTTCCATAAAGAACTTATGTTCCATTCTGACGATTAGGACATGTTTGGATTTGTATTGGCATCATTTTTCGGTTTATTATTCTGTTTAAATGCATCTTAAAAAAAGGTTTTGCATATTTTAATGTTTCCTCATTTGTGACGCAAAAATGAAAAAATGCATGAATGATTATAATCACGCCCACAAAAACATGCATGCATATACACAACCCTCATATTTGTCTGTATATATATATATATATATATATATATATATATATATATATATATATACTATATACATATATATACATATACATATATACTGTGTATATATATATATATATATATATATATATATATATATATATATATATATATATATATATATATATATATATACTATGTATCTATATATATATATATATATATATATATATATATATATATATATATATATATATATATATTTATATATACACAGGTATTTGTTTATGTATGTGTGTGTATATATATAATGTACATTGTATATATATATATATATATATATATATATATATATATATATATATATATATATATAAATATATATATATATATATATATATATATATATATATATATATATATATATATATATACATATACCACCCTCATATTTCTGTGTGTGTATGAT
>NW_028234427.1:16171532-16174032 GCF_977035675.1 Penaeus japonicus | reverse complement strand
AATGTGCTATTCTTTAAAAGGAAAATTGGCAATTCTGGAGAGCTATGACATGAACACAAAATCGAAATCGTAAAAAAATCTTGACCACTGTCTTCATAAAAACATGAAATTTGTATTCATTCTCTCTTTTCTTTATTTCCTATATATGCACATATACACATACATTGATTTATACACACACACAAATATATATATACTCGTATGTATATGTTTATATATATATATATATATATATTTATATATACATATATATGTATATATACATTTATATATATATATATATATATATATATATATATATATATATATGTGTGTGTGTGTGTGTGTGTGTGTGTGTGTGTGTGTGTGTGTGTGTGTGTGTGTGTGTGTGTGTGTGTATGTGTGATGGGTATAAGATGTCCCTGCTACTACCTTGATAATTGTGATGGTATAAATATCCCAAATTCTGATACCTGGTTATGTGATGGGCAAAACGGGTCCCGTCGCTGGCACCCGAATATGTGGCGAGCAGAGATTGATCTAATTCCCACACATAATATATAAAGGGTGATGTGAAACACGGTAGCTAAAGACATTAACAATATATTATAACTCAAGATATATATATATATATATATATATATATATATATATATATATATATATATATATAACATTATTTACAATAAGGGGCACAATATTTACACGCAAAGAGGAAGCTAAGCCTATCGCAAAGCTAATAATACCTGAGCTATAGTTATATCGATAACACCAAGGAAAACACAGACAATGAACAGTTTATGAATTAAGTCACTAAAGGCACTAGACACTGACTACCTGGAATCCTCGAGGAGGAGTCGAAGAGAGGGAGGACCTCTTGACACGAGAGCTGAACGAATTCTGTGTGAATCTAATCATGACCTATTTTGAAGCGATGTCCTGGGTTACTTGGAGGGGCAGAAGTGACCTTTTTCATTGGGCAGAATCTTGCTCGGCTCGGCCTGTGATTGAGGGGAATGAGGGCAAGATTAGGCCACGCCTTCCAAGCGACTCCAAATGGGCACCTAGGGTTGGTCCTGGAATTAGGAGACGTTGTATTTGAGATTAACTAGAAATATTTCATTATTCCTTCTATACGAATTTTGAATCTTTATCATATACAATTAAGACCTTGGTAATGTATATATATATATATATATATATATATATATATATATATATATATATATATATATATATATATATATATATATATATATATATATATATATATATATATTTATTCATATATATATATGAGTGTGTGTGTGTGTTCATGTATGTATGTATATATATATATATATATATATATATATATATATATATATATAGATGTATATGAGTGTGTGTGTGTTAATGTATGTATGTATATATTAATGTATGTATGTATATATATATGTATATATGTATATATATATATATATATACATATATATATATATATACATATTGCAGATTATTAGATAATATATATATGAAGATGGTACAGCAACCATCAAAATACACGCAGAAACCAATATAATACCAATAAAAAAGGGTATTAGGCAGGGCGACACCATCTCACCGAAGCTGTTTACAGCTTGCTTGGAGGTAGTATTCAAGAAGTTAGATTGGAAGGAGAAACGGACTAAAAGATTTGCAGATGACATTGTTCTTTTCAGCGAGTCAGCAAATGAAGTATAACTATCACTAAGCGATTTGAATAGGAAAAGTCTGAAGATTGGCATTAAAATGAACATGAAAAAGACTAAAGTCATGTTCAACAGTCGAACCCCAGTTCAGCAAATACTAATACAGGGCGAGGTACTAGAAGCAGTGAACGAGTATGTATACCTAGGGCAACTCATCCAGACGAATACACCCTGCGAAGTCGAGATAAAGCGGCGAATCTGGCTAGGTTGGAGTGCCTTCGGTACACATAGTAATATTTTACGAGATCGTCTGCCGCTATGTCTAAAGAGAAAGGTTTCTGACCAATGTGTCCTCCCCGTCATAACATATGGGTCAGAAACATGGACTACAGCCAAGGTACTCGAGGGGAAATTATTAATTGTTCAAAAAAGGAATGGAAAGGCTTATGCTAGGAGTTAGCTTAAGAGACAGGAAAAAAGCCACATAGATCAGGCAGCAAATGAAAGTTGAGGATATACTCAAGAGAAGAAAAAGTGGCAGTGGGCTGGACATATTGTGAGGTTGGGATCCTCCCCTCCCCTCTCGCTCCTGTCCTCATCCTGCATCCTGTCCTAACTCTGAGACCTGCACCCACTCCTGTAACCAGCAGCCCAACCTTGTCACCTCTGCCTTGTTGTCCAGTTCCACGCATCCTCACCCCCGTTTTCTTCGTATCCTCTCCCGTTTTCCTCGCATCCCCACTCCCTAATTCTCATATACCTAGACCTCTTCCTTCCATTTCCCACCCTTGCTTATCAAATCTTACTCCTTTCTACCCATTCCTGTTCCTTTCCACAGGTCCATCATGAAG
>NW_028234427.1:16149032-16159032 GCF_977035675.1 Penaeus japonicus | reverse complement strand
TTTCAATTCATTACATGTGTAGATAAGGAATTCTTATATTTTCTTACAATAATATATCTCCCTCTCAAGTTAATAGACTCATCAGGTTTGATGGCAATAATTGCAGTTGTAGTATAATTATGATAAGAACAACAACAACGATAGGGATGATCATACTTATGAAAGTAAATGGTGATGATATAATGATGGTTAGAGTTTCGGTATTATTAAAGCTGATAATAGTAATAATGATGATATCAAAATCAATAAAAGCAACAATAATTATGATGGTAATGCTAATGGTAATGATAATTGATATGCTATGTTACTACTATGAATTACTACTATACTACTATAAACGATAATTGTGATAACAGTAGTAATCATAATATTTGTAACAATGATAATGATGATTCTGACAATGACACAATTATGAAAATCCGTAGTTGTAAGAATATAATATAAATGATGATAATAGTTTGAATGATAACGACTAATACTAATAAGGATTATAATTATCATGATTATGATAGTATACTATAATTGCTACCACTACTATTACCACTATTATTAAGAATGGTAACAATGGCAAAAATAACAATAACAAGAAAATATGTCATACTATGTGAGAAAGAAAAGAAAGAACGAAAGAAAACTACTTTTTTAATACATTTAGTGACTATATGTATTTAATATAGCTGACCCCACTATTTTAATACCGTGATACATCCCAAAATATGTAGATATTATACCACCAAATAGAAATGCACAGAATAACACCGTTGATCTGTTTCAATCAGGTGTTGACCTTAAACGATTAGAACATCCCAGTTCAAACATGCAGCGACGACAGACTTTGAGGTATGGCGGCTGGTTGCTCGGCTGCTGGGAGATCACATCACTAAATATCTCTTCCAGCTTTATCTGAAGAGTATATTACTTGGGCGATCATAGGTGTATAGTATGAGAATCCTTCTTGGTTTCTTTTGGCGAGTAAAGAAATTAGTTTTTTTATGACACGTCTCTCATATCGAAATGACCTATAACAGCATTTTTTATGGGTTTATTTCATGCATGTTAAAGAAGATAAAAAAAAAAAAAATTTATAGACAGTTGTTAGGAATAGGGATATGATCTAGTAAAGAGCAAATAGCCCAAACATCAAAAACAGAAACAATTACTATAAATGCGTTTACCAGAAAAAAAGAACTAAAATACAATCACATACACCTCACACGGAGACACACACTCATCACCTACACTAACAAATGTAAGTATATATGTATTTATATATACCTATTATATATACTTTATATATATACTTACACACATACACACACACACACACACAAATATATATATATATATATATATATATATATAATTAATATAATTGGTTTGTATGGTATATATTATGTATATATACATATATATATTATATATAGTTTATATATATATATATTTAATTATATTAGATGTTTGTATGTTTATATATATTGTTATATAGTGATAATATATACATTATATTCCATATATATAATATCACTCATCATATATTAACAACTCCCACCTGCATAATATAACCTACGATTATATCCTACGTATATATTATTAATATAATTTGCACACACACTACACACTTCCACACACACACACACACATTGCCACACACACACACATATAATATGATATAAACTATTTATATATATATATTTTTAATTTTGATATATATATACACACACAATCGTCAGCCTTTCCGTTACGCCTTTGTTTCACTACAAAGGGTTTGATTGCACAGCAACAGCTGTAGACCCTAGTTCAAGCGCATGTTCAAGCACATCCACAACAACCTCTTCCGGAACAACAATCACAACTAGAACTATAACCTCAGCTGGAACCACGACCACAGTTGGAACCACAACCTCAGCTGGAACTACAACCACAGCTGGAACCACAACCTCAGCAGGAACCTCAACCACAGCTGGAACCACAACCGTAAGCGGAACGAAGACCTCAGCTGGAACAACAACCACAGCTGGAACCACAACCACAGCTGTAACTAGAACCACAGCTGGAACGAGAACAACAGCTGGAACCACAACCTCAGCTGGAACAACAATTTTAGCAGGAACCAGAACCACAGCTGGGACGGCAACAGCTGGAACCACAACCACAGATGGAACAACAACCATAGGTGAAACCACAACCTCAGCTGGAACCACAACCACAGCTAGAACCAAAACCACAGCTGGATCCACAACCAAAACCTATCGACTAAAGGGAGCAAGTCTCACTTAATTGCAAGAAAGCATAAGCCTGTTCTAGAAATTACGACATCCCAGCCGATAAGTCAGTCATATACAGACGGTTTGGTATGGCACATCGGACCTGGTTTCCTCTTTATCGAAGAAGCTGGTTGCCAAGGGGGATTACCTCCTTACAGCTCCGGGGCGACGACCGACCCGCAACGACACACTGCGACCTTGACCGCTGACTAGGACCTCCCCACTTCGATTGTGGCAGTCGCGTGATTTCCTCTTGCATGGGCAGTCCGCCGCCTCCACCCGCAAAGGAAAACAACTATAAACTACAACGTCATTTAGACCACTCGCCGATCCGTTGCGCGATCACGTCTCTTAACGCTCAGTGCGGTTTCCTCCTTGAAAGGCTTTCAAGATTGCCCACCGAAAATGGCCTGTCGACCAAGAGGGGCTGCTGTAGCAACATGCCGTGCGTTGTTAACAGTAAGGTAAATCTAATCTGTCCGTTGATTAACAGACTAAGAGATCGCATGAAAATGCACAATATAACTTTGCACCTCTTCTCGTATATAGTAATCAAATAGTTATGTAAATGAATGTGATGCTAGGTGACTCTCAACAGAAAATCCCATAATTGCGTAGTTTATCACAGGGAACAACGTTTCTGATATTACTCAAGGCGATGCCAAATGTGCATTTCGGCCCCAACAAAAATATTGATTGCATATTTCAAATATTATGCCCTGTTGATTACAATTATCATGGGGAGAGTAAACTCCTACTGGGTGAGTTCCCCGGGTGGTGAATGGGGAGAATTAGTAACTGAATGAATCAATGTGGCTATTCTACAAGCTGTTATGATTGATTACAACGAATCTATAGAATGAGTAGCCGTGTACTCAATAAGATAGTATTACTGCCATGCATACTTTTCGTTCATATCTATCTTCTATTCTCTGTATTTCTATATTATTATTTATGCTATCCCAAATCAGGATCGAAGAGGCACACCTCGTTCTTCGGTCGTATTGTATCGCTGCATTTGATATATGAGTTACCGGCAGTAATTCCTTCATAGGCTATAACGAGAGGATAGCTTAAGGTAAGGCCTTATACTAATCTATTATTTAAGTTGTATATAATGAAGCAAAACAACACCGCCACAATGCTAATATATCCTGAGATATATCAAATAAATATTAACAAGTATCCCACATACATAGATACATTATTCACGTTCAGAATACAATCCCTTAATCAGGTCAATCAACCAATCAATCACTGGAATGTTGCATATACAAAAACATCCCGTCCTGTATTTCTACACGTATGTCGGTAGATGAATTGTACCATATGAATAATCATAATAGGTATTATGTCGATAATGACAAATTGTCAATGCCTGATTATCCTCATACTCAAATATCCATTTTTCTTCAATACATATTATATACTGATTACGATTTCAGTTCCGAATAATTATTATCGATTTGAGATTTATTAGGATAATCACTAATACCCCCCATCCTCTTATAAAAAAATATTTTAAGCCCAGTTATATGACTTCTGTACTATTCGTTTGCATAGGCGAGTATTTCTCGCAAAGCTATAAATACCAGTATCTCTAAACTAAAAGCGGAAAATATTTATCACCGTCCCACCCAAAGTCTTTATTTCAAAGGTCCAAAAATCAATATTGCTAGATGTCTAATGTTTCCCTATTTCTAACCTCGAAACCTTAAAAAAAAGTAAAGACCTCAAAAAGCCATCAGTCTAATTTATCAAGAGCCGTCTCCGTCATGAAAGACAGACACACAACACTGATGCCTCCTGTTTTATTGTATTATTAGCAGTAAAAACACGCCTCTCATATGTTTATACATTTTCATAGCCTGCGATTGCTATCTCACGACATGCAAAATATATTACTTTGTCATTGTCGTACGGAATAAACACTTGCTTGCTTGCTTGTTGGATTTATTGGCTATCAACCAGCGGCACAGGCCAAGGTTATTAAGCCAATGATTCCATTTTATTTTATCAATCTATATAAGGTCATAAAGTTTTGTCTCCTTTAGAAAAGTGATTACTTTACTTATTATTTTTTCATTGTCTGATAGTAAGTTTATTATATTGAATTCTATGTTCTTAATTCTGAAGTAGTTTTTAATTGTTTGCCTATTGTTGTTGTATTTGTTGCAGGTTATTAACATATGCTTGATGGAAAATATGGTATTGCACTGTTGGCATTGTGGAGGGAAATTTTTTTCTATATATGGAGTGAGGTGGTTTATTCTGGTGGCATTTACCCTGAGACGGGCTAACACCACCTCCTCCCTTCTGTTTCTTCTGTGGGTTGTGCCCCACAGTTCGATATATTCTTTGGTTTTGTTGGTTATGGTGAGGTCGGTCCACTCACTCTGCCACAGGAGATGGATTTTTGCTTTTATAAAAGAGACAAAACACCTGAGATCTGTGCGGACAATACCAGGCTCCAGATCGCCAGTCGACCCGGCTAGTTTGTCAGCCTGTTCATTTCCATGGATACCCGAGTGTCCAGGTACCCATATCAGTTTGATTGATTTATTGGCACTATGCAATTTACGAATGATATTACCCTGTATTTCATTATAGGTGGTTTCTAGTGATTTAATGGCTTTAATTGAGCTTAACGAGTCTGAAAAAATGACTATTCTATCGTGGGTCGTCGATAGGGCAAAATCTAAAGCTTTATCTATTGCAAAAAGTTCAGCAAGAAAGATCGATGTATGATTCGGCAATCGAAATCTCAACTGAAATTCAGTCGACCATACACCCGCTCCCACACACTCGTCTGTCTTGGACCCGTCGGTATATAAATGAAAAAAGGAAAGATGTTTAATTAGGATCTCTCTGAACCTCTGGCGTACCTCCACCTCCGACACCGTGGCTTTGGCTGATGGTAGCCAGTCTACAACGGTAGAAAAATTGGGTGTCTCCCACGGTGCTATATTTTACTGAACCAGGGTATCGATGAGAGAGATCTATACCGACTTTATCTGTGAGGTCATGGAGTCTATTGCACAGCGGCTTTCCGCCGCGGTGCTGGGGCCCTAACTGCCGGCGCAAAACATCCCTGTTGGGATGCTGGGGCTGCCTGGCTACCTTGGCGGCATAGGTTAGCGCAAGCTGGCCGCGTCTAAGACGGAGGGGAGGTACTCCCGACTCTACCTCTAGGCGCTCGGTGCGAGTGCACTTAAGGGCTCCAAGACAGACGCGTAAACACGCATTCTGCACAACATTCAAACCTTTCAGAGTTGAGCTCGTTGCCGAGCCATACACGATTGACCCATAATCTACTTTAGATCTAATCAGGGATTTATATAACATCAGTAAAGACTTTCTATCAGCTCCCCATTTGTGTCCAGAAATGCACTTTAATAAATTGAGTGCTTTTTGACATTTATTCTTTAACTGACCAATGTGGTCTTTCCAATTTAATCTACTATCAAAGAGTAGACCAAGAAATCTAGCTGAATTTTGAATAGGTATTGGGTGGTTGTCTAGAGTTAGCCTGATGTTGGGCTTTCTCCTATGTGTAAACACCACACCAATACTCTTCCTAATGGAAAACTTAAAACCCCACTGGAGGCCCCAGTTATGAATCATATCCAGTGCCAATTGGATCTGATTTGCCGAGAACTCTGCATTATTGCTAGAGTGCCATAATGCACAATCATCGGCGTACAGTGAGTATTTAAGATTCCGAGGAGGAGATGGTAAAATGTCATTTATCATACATAGAAATAATGTTGGAGACAAGACACTTCCTTGTGGGACCCCGTTTGCCTGGACAAAAATGTCCGAGAAAGTGACATTGTCAGAAAATAGTTTGACAGAAAACGTTCTGTCAGAAATGAAATTTTGGATAAAACAAGGCAAGTTTCCACGTAATCCGAAAGCATAAAGTTTTCTGAGTAGGCCATGTTGCCATGTCATGTCGTAGGCTTTTTCTATATCTAAAAATACTGAAATCAAAAAATGCTTTTTGGCAAATGCCTCATGAATATGACTTTCCAGTTTTACTAGCTGATCGAGAGTTTGACGTCCCTTTCAGAAGCCGCACTGCTCGTCAACTAGTAAATTCCTGGTATTTAAAAAATGCAATAGCCTACTATTAACAATTCTTTCCATGACCTTGCATAAGCAGCTTGTCAACGCAATTGGGCGGTAAGATATGGCGGATCTGGGATTTCCCCCTCCTTTCAATATGGGAATGATGTGGGCGAAGTGCCATGAATTTGGAAAAGTCTGGCTTTTCCAAATATCATTGTACACTTCTAGCAACTTAATCATGTCATCATGATTAAGATGCTTTATCTCATATCGAATCTCATCGGGGCCTGGGGATGTTCCTCTACAGGCTTCTAGGGCTCGGACAAGCTCATTCATTGTTAGATCTTTATTGTAATCAAATTTATCTCCTGTGACAAAGTGAATTGGTTGCAGCTCGGCTGCTTCCTTGGTGGTCAGGAATGCAGGATTGTAATTTTCCGAGCTGCTTGTATAAGAGAACTGCCTGGCGATTGTGTTAGCAATGTCTCTAGGTGAATCACAATTATTTCCCTCATGCAAGATGTTTCTGATTTTTGTTGATGATTTTTTTCTATTTATTCTATTTACTGTGGACCAAACATCTGATAACTTGGTGTTACTATTAATTGTAGAGACAAAGCTTCGCCAGGAGTCTCTTTTGGCTTGTCTGATTGTTCTACGAGCCCTAGCTCTCGCTTGTTTGTAATTGCGAAAGTTCTCGTTGGTAATATTATTATGGAAAAGCCTGTAGGCCCTATTTCGTTCACATAGCGCCCTGCGGCAATCTGGTATCCACCATGGAACTCTATGCTTAACGCTATCTGTCGAAGTCTTAGGGATGGTTGCCATTGCTGCATTTATAATACAATTTTGAACACTTTACTTTATCATCAATGGTTTTTCCAACAACTTCGAGCTTGACGCTCCTTGTGAAGGCGAATCAATCTGCTCTTTTTACGTTAAATTTGGGTGCTGAAAGCGTCCTCATGGTGTCGCATGAATATTGAATACAAATAGGAAGGTGATCGCTTCCCAACGAGTCGTCAATGGTGTGCCACAGGCACTTGGCTGCTTGTGTTGAAGAGACCAGTGATAGATCAATAAAGCTCAAATTACCGGTATTATCGTCTATTCGCGTTGGACTACCATCATTTAGAAGAACCAGATCAGAGTCGTTGATCAACTTAACTACTTGCTCACCTCTACCATTCACCCGTAGGGAACCCCATGATGTATGACGAGCATTGAAATCTCCTAGAATTAATTTATTGTTTGGCAGACTGTCCTGAATAGCAAAAAGCTCATCATAGATTAGCATTTTATAAGGTGGACAGTAAGCTGAGCATATAGTCAGATATGTGTTATTGAATTTTACTTTGCATGCGACGTGTTCCAAAGTAGAATTAATCGTCACTTCAGTGAAAGGGAGATTCTGGTGGATGTACATGGCGACTCCGCCTCCACCCCTTCCCTCTTGGTCTTTTCTACAAAGATGGTAGTTTCTTAGCGATACGACCTCGTCAGAGACTTGGTCGTTTAAATGGCTTTCTTGTAGTATGATAATATCGGGAGCATAGGACGAGGCTAATCATCTAAGAGAGTTTAATTTTGATCTAAGACTTCGACAGTTCCATTGTATGATGGTATACGCGTGGATTACGTTTTATGGGGTTTGGAAGTGCCTTGTCCGCCGGTTTTTATTTTCTTTTTTTGGGAGGGAGGCGCCTCCTCCTCTCCCTCGCTTCCCGAGGGCCTCTCTCGGGAATTTTTGGAGACAGTAGCCTCCATGGCCTGCTCCCCTCCACTAGGGATGCGCCCGGCGGAAGATGATCTACCCTTACGAGTAGACCAAAAGCCAGGCGAAGTCCTAGTGGGGGTCGCCTGGACTAGAAGGTGCGATCCAGATTGTGATTTGGTATCGTCCTCCTTAAGATGCTGTTTTTGCTGGGTTGATTCAGCAATTTGTTTAATTGCCTTATTCAATTCTTTAATCTGATTCATCAAGTCCTTTACTGTTTCTTTTAATTCGGAAATTTCCTTGTCTTTAACTGCGAGCTGCTGACTAACACTGATTGCACTGGAAACATTGTTAGTTACTGCTGAGGCGTAAGAAGTATTGGGTTTGCTTGTCAAACCTTTCACTTTCTTGGCCTCACGGTAGCTAACATCGTGTTCTCTCATGTATGCTAATGTCTCAGTCTCCTTCTTCAGGCTACTGCATTCAGCAGAGCCTGACTGATGGGGACCTCCACAGTTAGCACACTTGAGTCTCTTTTCCGTGCATTCAGTGGTATCGTGATCTCCAGTACATTTACCGCAAGTGTGATTTGTTTGTGGGGGGTTTCCCTTATCCATGCATCTTATGGAGGTTGTGTCCAAATTTTTGGCATCCTATTACACCGCATTGGCTTTTGAATATAAGGTCTTACTTTGAACAATACTCATATCCGATTTTAACTGTACTAGGAATTTTTGGTGAAGAAAAAGTCAAGAAACACAATCCGGTCTTTGTTCGCGCATTCCCATCTTTTTTGGTCATGCAATTTACGTCTACTATGTTTTGGTCATTCATGGCATCAAGAATTTCGCTTTCTTCCATTGTCCTCAAATCCCTGTGAAAGATTATTCCCTTACAGGTATTTGGGCCAACAGGAATAGTTACTTTTACTTTGAGGTCATGAATCTGCGTCAGTTTTAGTAAATAATAAATCTGAGACTTAAATTGCACTTTCACAAGGAGGCTGCCATCTCGCAATTTTCAGACAAAATCAAACCCGCCTTCCACTTGACCATCAAGGACCTTCTTAATGATAAAGGGGTTGACGTTCTGCAAGGATTGATTTTCATTCATGCAACGGATGTTCACGCACCTTGCGTTCTGGGGAGGGATATCAATGTGTCGTCTGGGTCGGTCATTGGTCGGGGTTCCTTTAGTGGTCAAATTTGTCGTAGAGAGTTTTGGAGTCGCCCCTCCTCCATGGGGAGGAAGAAGGGTAGCCGGGGTATCAATCATACTGGGTGTCGGACCAGGTCCGAACCCTGGGCCAAAGCCCGTTGTCCTGAGAGGACTACCTTTTCCCTTAACTGTTGGATCAACCTATTCCCAATAGCTAAGAGAGGATAAAATAAAAAAAAAACCAAGTCTTTCAAGTTTTAAAAAAAGCGTTAAGCCGAACCTGCCTAGTGCGAGGGACGCGTAAGTTATCTGCCCACAAACCCAAAGCGAATACAGGAGCTCACATTAAGGAGACTCCTGTTAGGCCTCCGGAAAGTTCACACAGAAATATGGAAAAAAATTTAGGGGTAAGAGAAATGTATGCGCCCAACAGGACGCCACCAGACTTACTGGACTCCCTACACCAGGGGTCACAGCCCGTAAGGGCTACCCTGGGGTAGAAGAGAGCTGCGGGTTCTGGGATGTGGGGGCTGGACTACTACCTTCTATTGTAGTCTCGTGTCATCTTCAAAATAAAGGCCCACTGAAGGTGCAGGCCAAAGCCATCAAAATATGTAAATACAGTACTTTACTTAGTCTCTTACTTTAATGAACCAAAGGAAAACAATAATATCTAGCGGGACTAGAAAAGAAGCCATGAGACAGGGTTTTAGTTTCCAAGTGGCAACTAGATTTTTAACTTTTATTGTCTTCTGTTTTAATTATTAGTGTGAGGCTAAAAAATGAGTCT
>NW_028234427.1:16123208-16140708 GCF_977035675.1 Penaeus japonicus | reverse complement strand
GGACCTCCACAGTTAGCACACTTGAGGGTCTTTTCCTTGCATGTAGTAGTATCATGAGCTCCAGCACATTTACCGCACATAAATTTGTCTGTATCTTTATCATTGCATCGTAATGAGGTGTGTCCAAATTTTTGGCATCTATTACAATGCATTGGTTTTTGGATATAGGGTCGAACTTGAACGATCTCATACCCAACTTTAACAGTACTTGGAATTTTGTTTGAAGAAAAAGTCAAGAAACACAATCCGGTTTTTACTCGCACATCTCCATCTTTCTTAGCCAAACAATTTACGTCTACTACGCTCTGGTCTTTCATGGCCTCAAGAATTTCACTTTCTTCCATTGTCCTCAAATCCCTGTGAAAGATTACTCCCTTACAGGTATTTGGGCCAACAGGAATAGTTACTTTAACTTGTAGGTCATGAATTTGCGTCAGTTTAAGCAAATTCTTAACCTGAGATTTAAATTGTAACTTAACAAGGAGGCTACCATCTCGCAATTTTCGGACAAAATCAAACCCGCCTTCCACTTGACCATCAAGGACCTTCTTGATGATAAAGGGGTTGACATTCTGCAAGGATTAATTTTCTTTCACGCATCGAATGTTCAAGCACCTTGCATTCTCTGGAGGGATATCAATATGTCTTCTGGGTCGGTCATTGGTCGGGGTTCCATTTTTAGTCAAATTTGTCTTAGAAAGGGTCTGAGTCGCCCCTCCTCCTTGGGGAGGAGGAAGGGTAGCCGGGGGATCAATCATTCTAGGGTGTCGGACCAGGTCCGATCCCTGGGCCAAAGCCCGTTGTCCTGAAAGGACTACCTTTCCCTTAACTATTGTATATCAACCTAATCCCAATAGCTAAGAGAGGATAATAAAAAAACAAGTCTTTCAGTTAAACGTCCTCGCCCCCCCTTAGTGGAAGCCTGGCTGCTTTCTCCAGTACCAACTAAGGGATCGGAGTTTGTGTGTAAGGCACCTTCCTACCGCCGAACCTGCCTATTGCGAGGGACGGTAAGTCAATGCCCACCCCCCAAGCGAATACGGGAGCTCACAAGGAGACTCCCGTAGGCTCAGGAAAGTCACACCAGAAAAATGGAAAAAATTCAGGGGGAGAGAAAAGTTGCGCCCGAAGGACGCCCCAGGCTACTGGGCCTCCCTACCCAGGGGTCACAGCCCGTAAGGGCTACCCTGGAGTAGAAGAGAGCTGCGGGTCTGGGGTGGGGGCTGACTACTCTACTGTAGTCTCGTGCTACCTTCAAAAACAAAGCACTGAAGGTGCAGGCAAGGCACTAAAAGTGCAAAGAGTCTGAAAACAGCGTTTTACTCGACTAAATTACGTTACGGAAGCACAGAAACAACAATGTCGAGTAAGACGAGAGGCCCCGGAAACCAGGGTAGCTCCTGTGTCACAAGACTTATTATTTGTTGCTGCTGTGTTTACAAAAACAACAGGGTGTGAGGCATTCAGAGTCTCATACACGAGTGTTTATTGGGGTTTGCTTGCTTGCTTGCTTGCTTGTTGGATTTATTGGCTATCAACCAGCGGCACAAGCCAAGGTTATTAAGCCAATGATTCCATTTTATTTTATCAATCTATATAAGGTCATAAAGTTTTGTCTCCTTTAGAAAAGTGATTACTTTACTAATTATTCTTTCGTTGTCAGAAAGTAAATTTTTTATATTATATTCTATGTTTTTAATTTGAAAATAATTTTTAATTTTTTCTCTTTGGTTTCTGTATTGATGGCATGTTGTTAGAATGTGTGATATTGATATGGTTCTATCACATATGCCACACTGTAGAGGGAAACTTTTTTCTATGTAGGGAGTGAGGTGTGTGTATCGTGTGGCATTGACCCTCAATCGGGCCAACACCACCTCCTCCCTTCTAATTTTCCTGTGGGCTGTTTCCCACATTTGAATTTCTTCTTTTATTTTGTTGTTTAGTGTGAGGTCGGTCCACTCACTCTGCCACAGGAGATGGATTTTTGCTTTTATAAAAGAGACAAAACACCTGAGATCTGTGCGGACAATGCCAGGCTCCAGATCACCAGTCGACCCGGCTAATTTGTCAGCCTGTTCATTGCCATGGATACCCGAGTGTCCAGGTACCCATATCAGCTTGATTGATTTATTGGCACTATGTAATTTACGAATGATATTACCCTGTAATTCATTTTTGGTAGTTTCTAAAGATTTAATAGCTTTAATTGAACTTAGTGAGTCCGAAAATATGACTATTCTATCGTGGGTCGTCGATAGGGCAAAATCTAAAGCTTTATCTATTGCAAAAAGTTCAGCAAGAAATATCGATGTATGATTCGGCAATCGAAATCTCAACTGACATTCAGTCGACCATACACCCGCACCCACACACTCGTCTGTCTTGGACCCGTCGGTATACAAATGAAAAAAGGAAAGATGTTTAATAATGATCTCTCTGAACCGCTGGCGTACCTCCACCTCCGACACCGTGGCTTTGGCTGTTGGTAGCCAGTCTAAAACGGTGGTGAAATTGGGGGTCTCCCACGGTGCTATATTTGATTGAACCAGGGTATCAATGGTAGAGAGATCTATACCGACTTTATCTGCGAGGTCATCGAGTCTATTGCACAGCGGCTTTCCGCCGCGGTGCTGTGGCCCTACCTGCCGGCGCAAAACATCCCTATTTGGATGCTGGGGCTGCCTGGCTACCTTGGCGGCATAAGTCAGCTCTAGCTGGCCGCGTCTAAGACGGAGGGGAGGTACTCCCGACTCTACCTCTAGGCGCTCAATGCGAGTGCACTTAAGGGCACCAAGACAGACGCGTAAACACGCATTCTGCACGACATTCAAACCTTTCAGAGTTGAGCTCGTTGCCGAGCCATACACGATTGACCCATAATCTACTTTAGACCTAATCAGGGATTTATATAACATCAGTAAAGACTTTCTATCAGCTCCCCATTTGTGTCCAGAAATGCACTTTAATAAATTGAGTGCTTTTTGACATTTATTTTTTAATTGACCAATGTGGTCTTTCCAATTCAATCTACTATCAAAGAGTAGACCAAGAAATCTAGCTGAATTTTGAATAGGTATTGGATGGTTGTCTAGAGTTAGCCTGATGTTGGGCTTTCTCCTATGTGTAAAAACCACGCCAATACTCTTTCTTATGGAAAACTTAAAACCCCACTGGAGGCCCCAGTTATGAATCATATCCAGTGCCAATTGGATCTAACTTGCTGAGAATTCTGGATTACTGCTGGAGTGCCATAATGCACAATCATCGGCATACAGTGAGTATTTAAGATTCCGAGGAAGAGATGGAAAAATGTATTTTAAAACATATAAATAATGTTGGTGACAAGACACTTCCTTGCGGGACTCCATTTGCCTGGACAAACATGTCCGAAAAAGTGACATTGTCAGAAATAATTCGAGAGAAAAAGTTCTGTCAGATATGAAATTTTGAACAAAACAAGGCAAGTGTCCACATAATCCGAAAGTATAAAGTTTTCTAAGTAGACCATGTCGCCATGTCATGTCGCAGGCTTTTTCTATATCTAAAAATACTGAAATCAAAATTTATTTTTGTCAAATGCCTCATGAATATGATTTTCCAGTTTTACTAGCTTATCGAGAGTTTGACATCCCTTTCGGAACCCGCACTGCTCTTCAACTAGTAAATTCCTGGAATTTAGAAAATGCAATAGTCTACTATTAACAATTCTTTCCATGACCTTGCATAAGCAACTTGTCAACGCAATTGGGCGGTAAGATATGGCGGATCTGGGATTTCCCCCTCCTTTCAATATGGGAATGATGTGGGCGAAGTGCCATGAATTTGGAAAAGTCTGGCTTTTCCAAATATCATTGTACACTTCTAGCAACTTAATCATGTCATCATGATTAAGATGCTTTATCATCTCATATCGAATCTCATCGGGGCCTGGGGATGTTCCTCTACAGGCTTCTAGGGCTCGGACAAGCTCATTCATTGTTAGATCTTTATTGTAATCAAAGTTATCTCCTGTGACAAAGTGAATTGGTTGCAGCTCGGCTGCTTCCTTGGTTGTCAGGAATGCAGGATTGTAGTTTTCCGAGCTGCTTGTATAAGAGAACTGCCTGGCGATTATGTTAGCTATGTCTCTAGGTGAATCATAATTATTTCCCTCATGAATGATATTTCTGATTTTTATTGATACTTTTTTTCTATTTATTCTATTAACTGTGGACCAAACCTCTGATAACTTGGTGTTACTGTTTATCGTAGAGACAAAACTTCGCCAGGAGTCTCTTTTGGCTTGTCTGATTGTTCTACGAGCCCTAGCTCTCGCTTGTTTGTAATTGCGAAAGTTCTCATTTGTAATGTTATTATGGAAAAGCCTGTAGGCCCTATTTCGTTCACATAGCGCCCTGCGGCAATCTGGTGTCCACCATGGAACTCTATGCTTAACGCTATCTGTCGAAGTCTTAGGGATGGTTGCCATTGCTGCATTTATAATACAATTTTGAACATTGTTTACTTTATCATCAATGGTTTCTCCAACAACTTCGAGCTTGACGCTCCTTGTGAAGGCGACCCAATCTGCTCTTTTTACGTTAAATTTGGGTGCTGAAGGCGTCCTCGTGGTGTCGCATGAATATTGAATACAAATAGGAAGGTGATCGCTTCCCAACGAGTCGTCAATGGTGTGCCACAGGCACTTGGCTGCTAGTGTTGAGGAAACCAGTGATAGGTCTATAAAGCTCAAATTACCGGTATTATCATCTATTCGCGTTGGACTACCATCATTTAGAAGAACCAGATCAGAGTCGTTGATCAACTTAACTACTTGCTCACCTCTACCATTCACCCGCAGGGAACCCCATGATGTATGACGAGCATTAAAATCACCTAAAATTAATTTATTGTTTGGCAGACTGTCCTGAATAGCAAAAAGCTCATCATAGATCTGCATTTTGTCAGGTGGACAATAAACTGAGCATATAGTCAGATACGTGTTATTGAATTTTACTTTGCATGCGACGTGTTCCAAAGTAGAATTAATCGTCACTTCAATGAAAGGGAGATTCTGGTGGATGTACATGGCGACTCCGCCTCCACCCCTTCCCTCTCGGTCTTTTCTACAAAGATGGTAGTTTCTTAGCGATACGACCTCGTCAGAGACTTGGTCGTTTAAATGGCTTTCTTGTAGAACGATAATATCGGGAGCATAGGACGAGGCTAATAATCTAAGGGAATTTAATTTTGATCTAAGACTTCGACAGTTCCATTGCATAATGGTATACGCGTGGATTACGTTTTATGGGGTTTGGAAGTGCCTTGTCCGGCGGTTTTTATTTTCTTTTTTTGGGAGGGAGGCGCCTCCTCCTCTCCCTCGCTTCCCGAGGGCCTCTCTCGGGAATTTTTGGAGACAGTAGCCTCCATGGCTTGCTCCCCTCCACTAGAGAGACGCCCGGCAGAAGATGATCTGCTCTTACGAGCAGAACTACCACCAGACGAAGTTCTAGTAGGGGTCGCCTGGACTAAGAGGTGTGATCCAGATTGTGATTTGGTATCATCCTCCTTATGATGCTTTTTTTGCTGGGTTGATTCAGCAAATTCCTTTATTGTTTTAGTCAATTCTTTAACCTGATTCATTAAATTTTTAACCGTTTCCTTTAATTCCGAAATTTCCTTGTCCTTAGCTGCGAGCTGCTGATTAATACTGCTTGCATTGGAAACGTTGTTGGTTACTGCTGAGGCGTAAGAAGTATTGGGTTTGCTTGTCAAACCTTCAACTTTCTTCTTGGCCTCACGGTAACTAACATCGTGTTCTCTCATGTATGCCAATGTCTCAGTCTCCGTCTTCAGGCTGCTGCATTCAGCAGAGCCTGATTGATGGGGACCTCCACAGTTAGCACACTTGAGGGTCTTTTCCTTGCATGTAGTAGTATCATGAGCTCCAGCACATTTACCGCAAACAAATTTATCTGTATCTTTATCATTGCATCGTAATGAGGTGTGTCCAAATTTTTGGCATCTATTACAATGCATTGGTTTTTGGATATAGGGTCGAACTTGAACGATCTCATACCCAACTTTAACAGTACTTGGAATTTTGTTTGAAGAAAAAGTCAAGAAACACAATCCGGTTTTTACTCGCACATCTCCATCTTTCTTAGCCAAACAATTTACGTCTACTACGCTCTGGTCTTTCATGGCCTCAAGAATTTCACTTTCTTCCATTGTCCTCAAATCCCTGTGAAAGATTACTCCCTTACAGGTATTTGGGCCAACAGGAATAGTTACTTTAACTTGTAGGTCATGAATCTGCGTCAGTTTAAGTAAATTCTTAACCTGAGATTTAAATTGTAATTTAACAAGGAGGCTTCCATCTCGCAATTTTCGGACAAAATCAAACCCGCCTTCCACTTGACCATCAAGGACCTTCTTGATGATAAAGGGGTTGACATTCTGCAAGGATTGATTTTCTTTCACGCATCGAATGTTCAAGCACCTTGCATTCTCTGGAGGGATATCAATATGTCTTCTGGGTCGGTCATTGGTCGGGGTTCCATTTTTAGTCAAATTTGTCTTAGAATGGGTCTGAGTCGCCCCTCCTCCTTGGGGAGGAGGAAGGGTAGCCGGGGGATCAATCATGCTAGGGTGTCGGACCAGGTCCGATCCCTGGGCCAAAGCCCGTTGTCCTGAAAGGACTACCTTTCCCTTAACTATTGTATATCAACCTAATCCCAATAGCTAAGAGAGGATAATAAAAAAACAAGTCTTTCAGTTAAACGTCCTCGCCCCCCCTTAGTGGAAGCCTGGCTGCTTTCTCCAGTACCAACTAAGGGATCGGAGTTTGTGTGTAAGGCACCTTCCTACCGCCGAACCTGCCTATTGCGAGGGACGGTAAGTCAATGCCCACCCCCCAAGCGAATACAGGAGCTCACAAGGAGACTCCCGTAGGCTCAGGAAAGTCACACCAGAAAAATGGAAGAAATTCAGGTGGAGAGAAAAGTTGCGCCCAAAGGACGCCCCAGACTACTGGGCCTCCCTACCCAGGGGTCAGCCCGTAAGGGCTACCCTGTGGTAGAAGAGAGCTGCGGGTCTGGGGTGGGGGCTGACTACTCTACTGTACTCTCGTGTCACCTATAAAAATACAGAGCACTGAGGGTGCAGCCAAAGCACAAAATGCAAAAAAGTCTGAAAAATCAGTGTTTACTCTACTTTGTTTACTTTACTCAACTCAGAAACAACAATGTCGAGCGTGACAAGAGGCCCTGATAAACAGGGTAGCTCCAGCGGCACAAGACTTATAGTTTGTTGCTGCTAAGTTTTCACCGAGGTGTTGACAGGGCAAAGTTTCATTCACGAGTCTGTCTTATTGGGGTCAAACCAGGTCGCTTATATACAGAAACGGCCGTGACGTCACGGCATCCCACGTAGTTATAAAGTCCATACAATACAAGAAATGAATATAAAATATATGACTTTAAAAAGACAAATAAAAGGAAATGCTTTAAAATACACAAGAATGTTAGAAAAATAATAGTAAAACAAAGGGAAGGCCAGATATACTGCGATCGTATGATCTTGCGATTCTAAAATGAATAAAATGAAATAGTTTTAATAAAATCAAATAAAGGTTTACATAAGATATGGTAAAACTAAGGAATTATCATAAAACAAAATGTAACAGTAAAACCAAATAATCATAAAACACGAATTAACATAAAAGAAATAAGGAATCGCTAGAAAAATGACGTCACCATGATGAGTTGTAAAAAACTTCAATATACTGTTAAAATCAATTCAGAATTATTCAAAAGGGTAACATAAAGGAATGAAACAAAATAAAATAGAACACCAAACATAAAAATACAGATAATGCTTCCAAAAACTAATATTTATTAATATTAACGTATTATTAGAAAATGGAGGGTGGGAGGACTTCGGTAAACGAGGTCATCCCTCCCGCGAGTGCCCTTGGAGACGTTGTGCCATGCCGCTGGACCACTCCAACTTCAGTGGTTCTGTCTGAGTCGTTAGATCTCACAACTCTCCCATGCCCCGGGTCGAAGAGGTCAGCGGAGACAGAACCTGAAACCAGAAAAAAGGAAGACCTGAGTCCCATTACTTGCCATAACAAGCTAAATGTATTTGTGTAAGCTGGGTCGCGTTAAAACGAACTGCCACGCAGCACAACAAGAACAATAAAAGGACATTAAAATAAGTTTGGGAGGTCAGTCTCAGCATCCGACGGCACCTCGGCGCCCGACGGCATCCCGGCGGCATCTCGGCATCCGGCGGCATCTCGGCGCCCGACGGCATCCCGGCGCCCGGCGGCATCTCGGCATCCGGCGGCATCTCGGAGCACAGGGGAGAAGGTACCCTTCCATCAGTGTGTGTGCCTATTTCTACACTGTCATCATGTTTGAGATTAGGCACAGGCTCCTTAACAAAGGACGTCAGTATAGACACCCAGGGATCAGCTTGGGCAGCTTCTGGTCCGTCAGCTTCATTACTCTCATCAACTTCATCACCCTCATCAACTTCATCACCCTCATCAACACCTTCTACCTCATCATCTACAGCATACGAAAGTTCAGCTGGAGGAATGTAAGGTTTGAAATGATTAAGGTGCAGCTTCAGTATAACATCTGTTCGAAGGTCGTTCACATCAAAGGTCACAGGGCCCAGGCGCTTGATGATTCGAGCTGGACCACGCCATTTGCCAGATAGAAGTGGTAAGCCATCCATACGGTGATGATGTTCGCAATACCAAACTAGAAAACCTTCATCTGGCTGGAACTGCGTTTTCTTGCCCCTGTTGTAGTATCTGCCATACGACTGAAGACAGGCTGTCCTGGATGCCTCAACAGCTGCTTCCCAGGCAACTTTAAGGCGTTCTTGAAGGTTGACATTCTCAGCAAACACAGCTTCATTCGTCAGGCCAATGGGGAAGTTTGCATGGCGCCCTGTTAGGAGATAAATAGGTTGCTCACCAGTGCTACGATGGATAGCAGAGTTTATCTGCAGACGAAGTTCAGGGATAAACTGATGCCAAATCCTTGGTTTGTTGTCAACCAAGGTGGTGAGAGCAGCCTTTACCACTCTGTTGGTCCTCTCTATCATCCCATTTGCTTGAGGGTGGTAGCGTATGGTGAAATGATGACTAGCATGCATTAGTTGTACCAGTTCTTGAAAAATGTGGCTGGTGAACTGCTGGCCATTATCAGACTGAATGACTCTGGGTGGACCAAAGAGGGAAACCCAGTGATCTACAAATGCTCGTTGAACATTGGCAGCAGTTACTCTTCGTAGTGAGATGATTTGCAGGAAGCGAGAGTGCTGGTCAATGATTGAAAGGGCATATCGTACGGGTATACTTGGACCAAGATCAAGGATGTCCATGGAAACGCGCTCTAATGGATATTGAGCAATTGGAGTATCGGCCATTGGTACTTTCTGAGTACTCCCCCAAGATTGTTGGCATGTAGGACAACTGCTCACGTACCGGCGAACATCCCCCAGCATGTTTGGCCAGTAGAACATCGCTCTAGCATTCTGGAAAGTGCGGTGGACTCCTGGATGAGAGGCAAGTGGTGGCAGATGTGAGGCCTTCAAAGCAGAGTTTCGGAGACTTGCAGGGACAAACAACTGATAGCACAGCCGGTCTGGGAGGTGCTGTAGCCTGTAAACCACATTGTCCTTCAGCTCAAACTCTCCAAGAGGGTGGGGCAGCCTCCTCTTTGGTAAAGTCCCTTGGATCAGGAAATGACAGATGTCCTGTAGGCAGGGGTCAGCTTCCTGTTCTGCAGCAAGGCTCTCGGGTGAGAGTTCAGTAACAGCAAGTGGTGCAACTTCACGTGATAGTTGATCTGGAACATAGTTTGTTGGACCCTCCTTGTACCGGATACTAAAATCATAATACGAGAGGTTGTGTGCAAATCAAGTCATCCGTGGTGATTTCGTCTTCTTTGAAAATACATAAACCAAGGGTCGATGGTCAGTGTAGATTATGAACCGCCGCCCATATAGGTATGAATCAAATGCTCGTACCCCTTCTACAACAGCAAGGGCCTCCAGGTCCACAGCAGGGTACCGTGTCTCAGCATCCCGAAATTTCCTGCTATAATAGGCCACAGCATATGGAGCCCATTGATTGTCACGTTGCATTAAACAAGCTCCCAAGGCAACACTCGATGCATCAGTGTGTAGCTCAAACTCTCTGGCAAAGTCCGGTTGTCTCAAGACTGGTGCTGATGTGAGCCGCTCTTTCAGAAGATCAAAGGTGTTTTGTTGATCAGGGCCCCAAGTCCATGATTGACCTTTCTTCAGTAGCAGATTTAAAAGTGCTGCAATGGTTGCATAGCTAGGTATATGTTTGCGGTAAAACCCTGACGCCCCCATGAACCTCCTGACTTGCTTAACTGTATGAGGTGATGGAGTGAGGGATAGAGCTGCTACCTTGTCTTTGTTCGGAGACACTCCTTCAGGCGAGATGGTGAACCCAAGAAAATCGATGGTAGTGGCTGCAAAATGACACTTTTCAGGTTTAAGCTTTAGCACAGCTGCCCGAAGAAGCTGCAAGGTTTCATCGAGGTCTTTGAGATGCTGTTGAAAACTGCAACTGTAAATGATGACATCATCTAAATACGCCAGAGTGTGACGACCCAGCACAGAGGATAAAACCACATTCATAGTACGCTGAAAAGTGGTTGGAGCAGTGGACAATCCAAAAGGAAGACGGCGAAATTAGAAAAGCCGGTACCCATCAGAAAATGCAGTTTTGGGACGATCTGATGGTTCAACTTCAACACTCCAATAGGCTGCTCGAGCAATTAGGGTGGAGAAAATTTTCATAGGGCCAAGCTCATCAATAAGTTCACTGATATGGGGTAAAGGGTAAGTATCTCCTACAGTCACTGCTTTGAGACCCCTATAATCAACACATAACCGAAGATCACCTCCTTTTCTTGACAAGAACCACGGGACTGGGCCATGGGGAGGTTGATGGCTCGATGACTCCAGCCTTAAGCATGGTATCGAACTGCTCCTTGATGGTCTGGCGGGTGGATTGGGGTAACCTCCATTGATGAGTGCAGACAGGTTTTGCTTCACCAGTGTTGATCTGGTGGGTTATGCCAGGTACAAGGCCAACTGTGTTGTCATCTCCATCAAAAAGCTCATGGTAATGATCAAGAAGTCTGTTGAGTTCTTGGCGAGAAACATCATCAAGGTGGCCAAGATTAAATGTTGAGTCACTGTGTTCCCCAGTCTGAGAGTTGGCCAGTAAAGGTCCTGCAGCTTCACATGCAGCTATGGCTAATGAGGGTGGCAAATCCAGGCTATCAGCTTCCGAGTCAATATTGCCAAAGTCTTCCAAACCATAATACTGATCAAAGTTATCATATTCCCACTCTTTATCAAATTCAGTGTCAATGGTAGTTTCAGAGTGGGCAGTACGGGTCTCTTTGCCAGTGATATGCTGGTTTCCAAGAGCACACATGTCATCATTGGTCTCAGGTGACAAGTTGCCAAAGGACCTAGATCTGACAGAACAACTATCAGTGGATTCCTCAGTTGGTGATAATGAAGTCGGCGGTGTGGCTGTGTAAACTTCATCCACAATGGTTACTGTACCTAAGCGCGTCCCACTGTGAAGAGTTAGTGGGTTAGGGGATGGATTAATAGCCCACACACTGCACTTATGATCGTTTGCCGTGGTCACAGAGTATGGCAGTGTAAGGGACTTTGTAACTGCTGGGATCACAAGTACATCGCCATCAGCTGGTCGAGTTTTGGCAATGCATCCTGCCAGGAAGCATCCACTGTGTGCGGGGATCTTTGTCAGGCATGCAAGGTGTACTGCAACTTCCTTTAGGGGCTCTCGGGGTTGTCTGGCATCAGATGCGTTAGGTTCTTCAGTGGTTTGGACTCCAATGCTTTTGACCTCTTGTGGGATGGACGCATCCACAGACTGGGTCACAAGGTAGACTTGGAGTGAATTGACGTTGGTGTATATGACAGAGAATTGTCTTCCCTCAATTGTGAGCACTGCTTCATTGGTCGTAGCATCAGATGCAAGCATAAAATCGAGCCGTCGAAGAAGGTCCATACCGATCAGGATATCGCCAGGGAAGGAGACATCAACCACTGTGACTGAGTACTTAATGTTCAGGTCATCATGTATACCAAACTCTAAAGTAACATCCAAGGTTGCATACAGGGGTTGTCCTGTCACCCCTCTGAGAAGTTTTGAAGATTGGTGGCGTTGAACATTGTTGTTTTGGTCAATCATCTCAAGAGCACTGGGCTTGGCGAGTGTGGCCTCTGACCCAGTGTCAATGAAACACAGTGTTGTGTGCCCATTAACACTGAGTGCTACAAGTGGTCGTCCCGATAGCCCTGGTGTGTGCACGGCTGCGATCAGAGGAGCTGTGGTTGTTTGCATGCTGGTACTGGTGGTGGTGGGCCCCTGTGGACGCTTCGCCAGTAGGTTGGGGAGCCTGAACCTCCTGGCCGAGCGGAAAGGGGCATTCTCTAGCCAGATGACCAGGTCTTCGGCAGCGGAAGCAGGTGATCCCTTGTGGAAGCGGACTCCCAGCAAAAGCAGCAGCACGGCATTCTGTGGTATTGTGGGTATTTCTTTCATGGAATTCGCACCATGGACGTCGCTGAGATGAGTATTGCCTGGTTTGCTCGGTTGTCACAGGAAAAGCATAAGCGTCTCGACTGCGAGGGGGTCGACTAGGGTATCTACGTGGCTCCAAATGCTCATCCAAAAGTAGATCATTGGGTGACTTATGACGTAGGGTGGAGTCGTTGTGTCGAATGCCATTGCGGGAGTTCCAAACGCGCTGGGCCGTTTCTGCAAGCTGCATAGGGGAGCATTCATCTTTCAAAGCCAGATAATCTCTTAGCCAGGCAGGAATCCCCGAAAGAAAAACACGTCTGATAAGTTCTGATGGATCCCCTACAGACTCTTTATGATCACGATAACCCTGATAAACCGAGCCCTCCACTTGAAGGAAGAAATCCATTGGGGCTTGCTCAGCAGACATCTGGTTTTCATAAAGAACCTTAAAAAAGTCAGCAGAGGTATATGTGCCGCGAAACTTGAGGCGAAGTGAAGCCTTGAAGTCCTTCCAGTCCAGGATGTGGTCGAAGAGTGGGGAGTTGATAAGAAGTTCTGCTGGACCACGACAATGAGCTCGGGCTGCCTGTATGTAAGCTTCACTATTGGGAGGTTTAACAAGGTTCTCAATAGCACGAATCCATCCCTCAATCGCCTGATTCTTCTTCAGTGGTTGGGATGCAGAGATATCACCCTTGAATTGGGGAACAGATTCCCGCGCCAGAACATAAATAGCTTGAGAGGACCGGCTATAAGACTCATTTGATCCAGACGAGTAACTACCTGGGTGTTCGTCGGGATGGTGTCTTAAATGAGCACTTGAGTTGCGTGGGAAAGAGCTCGGTAGAATAGCCTCTTTCCTATGAGTTCGAAGTCGTTCTTCCTCCAAGAGTCTGTTCTTCTCATCCACTGGCTGGCTTATGTGTGCAGAAGAGTCTCCATCTTGATCAGTACCTGCCCGTTCATTAGCCTGGGCGTGTGGAACTTGCTGCTGGGAAAGCCTCTCCTTCAATTGCTGGGTTTCGGTCTTTACATCTCTTATCTCAGCAGACAATGCACAAATCTTCTCTAGGATCTCTGAGAACATATTCATCTCACCTTCCATTGCTCTCGTCACCTCCTGAATATCTGGGTTAGAGCCAGAAACAATTACAGGAAGATGGTCAAGTTCTGAGCCACGGATTGGAGAAGAACCTCTGGAAGTGGGCTGGCTGCTCATCCCCTCAGATTGTAGTTGCCTTCCTTGGGTCTGGTAAGCCCCTCGTCGGCCTCTAGGCATGTCACACTGAGCACGGGGACGTCACGTAACACTGAGCACTGAACACGGGGACGTCACGTAACACTGAGCACTGAACACGGGGACGTCACGTAACACTGAGCACTGAACACGGGGACGTCACGTAACACTGACAACTGAGCACGGGGACGTCACGTAACACTGACAACTGAGCACGGGGACGTCACGTAACACTGAAAACTGAGCACGGGGACGTCACGTAACACTGAAAACTGAGCACGGGGACGTCACACTGAACGAAATAGGTTCACTGAGAAAGAGTCACAGACACACAGAGTTCATAAAAATAGGCAACGACAACTGTAAAAGGAGGCAGGTTAGTTACATCCTAAGCCAAAAGAAGAGCCACAGATGAGTAAGCTAAGCGAGCGAGCATTAGTACACAAAGAAATCTAACTCTGAAATACGAAAAGAGAGTTAGGCTGAAAAAGAAAGATCGCTCTGATGCAGAATGTACTACCCTGGAAAGCACATTAAAAGTAAACACAAAAGCATGAGTGGCTCTCCAAAGTCATCAACAGAGGTTATAAACATGCATGAACTACCTGCCAGAAACAAAATACAAATCTGTTGTACTGAGGCAGATTCATAAGGAACAAAAGGGAAGCTATGAACTCGTAAAGTGCTGACCCACCTGCTGCCACCAAAATATGTTATAATATCTGTAAGGGGTGCTCGTGTTGAAGACACGTGCACCGTATCCGTGAAGAGGAGCCCGAGTTACATGTGAATCTGTAACATGGCTTAGGGGCCGAAAGAGGGCCTCGTTCACTCCTCTTAAGTTCAAAAAATAAAAATGAGCAGCACCCGAGTGAACCCACTGATGTTCCTTACGAGTGATAAAAGGACAATGGTAAAAGAGGGCAGTAAACTACGTTAAATATATATATATATATATATATATATATATATATATATATATATATATATGTATGTATATAAACATATATATATATATATAAACATATATATGCATATTTGTATGTAGATGTGTGTATTCATACATATATACATATATATATATATATATATATATATATATATATATATATATATATATATATAAAACATATATATGCATATTTGTATGTAGAATGTGTGTATTCATATATATATGTATATATATATATATGTGCGTGTGTGTGTGTGCGTGTGTGTGTGTGTGTGTTCGTGTGTGTGTGTGCGTGTGTGTGTATACATAATTATTATCATTATTATTATTTATATATATGTATATACATATATATCTATATATCTATATATCTATATCTATCTATATATATATATGTATATATATATATATATATATATATATATATATATATATATATATATACATGTATGTATATATATCTATATATATTTATATATATATTTATATATATTCATATATCTATATATATATACATATATATATATATATATATATATTGTAAGGGGTGCTTGTGTTTAAGAAACGTGCACCTTATCCGTGAAGAGGAGCCCGAGTTACATGTGAATCTGTAACATGGCTTAGGGGCCGAAAGGGGGCCTCGTTCACTCCCCTTAAGTTCAAAAATAAAAATGAGCAGCACCCGAGTGAACCCACTGATGTTCCTTACGTGTGATAAAAGGACAATGGTAAAAGAGGGCAGTATACTACGTGAAATATAAAAGTAAAATCACAAAACAAAGTTACATAAAACAAATACAAAAGGTGAACGTAAAATCAGAAACGTTAAAATTACTTCCAAAGGAGTACGTAAAAACACGAAAAATGCAACTATTGAACATAAAAATTATAAACACAGTAAAAACAAACTGCCTCTGAGCCTTGAAGAGACTTAAATAACTTCAGTAAAATAAAATTTGCGCCCAGCAGAGTTCCTAAGGCAAGTAAAGAGAGTTCAGGTACAACCTCGATTCTGGTCTCGTCTGAAGCAGAAGTATATCCAGGGGAATAACGCAAACACATAGTCCAGGTGACACTATTTATTGGGGTTCGCTTCACTTGTTGGATTTATTGGCTATCAACCAGCGGCACAAGCCAAGGTTATTAAGCCAATGATTCCATTTTATTTTATAAATCTATATAAGGTCATAAAGTTTTGTCTCCTTTAGAAAAGTGATTACTTTACTTATTATTTTTTCATTGTCTGATAATAAGTTTATTATACTGAATTCTATGTTCTTAATTCTGAAGTAGTTTTTAATTGTTTGTCTATTGTTGTTGTATTTGTTGCAGGGTATTAACATATGCTTGATGGAAAATATGGTATTGCACTGTTGGCACTGCAGAGGGAAATTTATTTCTATATATGGAGTGAGGTGGTTTATTCTGGTGGCATTTACCCTGAGACGGGCTAACACCACCTCCTCCCTTCTGTTTCTTCTGTGGGTTGTGCCCCACAGTTCGATATCTTCTTTGATTTTGTTGGTTATGGTGAGGTCGGTCCACTCACTCTGCCACAGGAGATGGATTTTTGCTTTTATAAAAGAGAAAACACCTGAGATCTGTGCGGATAATACCAGGCTCCAGATCGCCAGTCGACCCGGCTAGTTTGTCAGCCTGTTCATTACCATGGATACCCGAGTGTCCAGGTACCCATATCAGTTTGATTAATTTATTGGCACTATGCATTTTACGAATGATATTACCCTGTATTTCATTATTGGTGGTTTCTAGTGATTTAATGGCTTTAATTGAACTTAATGAGTCTGAAAATATGACTATTCTATCGTGGGTCGTCGATAGGGCAAAATCTAAAGCTTTATCTATTGCAAAAAGTTCGGCAAGAAAGATCGATGTATGATTCGGCAATCGAAATCTCAACTGACATTCAGTCGACCATACACTCGTCTGTCTTGGACCCGTCGGTATATAAATGAAAAAAGGAAAGATGTTTAATTAAGATCTCTCTGAACCTCTGGCGTACCTCCACCTCCGACACCGTGGCTTTGGCTGATGGTAGCCAGTCTACAACTGTAGAAAAATTGGGTGTCTCCCATGGTGCTATATTTGACTGAACCAGGGTATCGATGGTAGAGAGATCTATACCGACTTTATCTGTGAGGTCATGGAGTCTATTGCACAGCGGCTTTCCGCCGCGGTGCTGGGGCCCTAACTGCCGGCGCAAAAGTCACAGCCCGTAAGGGCTACCCTGAGGTAGAAGAGAGCTGCGGGTCTGGGGTGGGGGCTGACTACACCTACTTGTAGTCTCGTGTCACCTTCAAAATAAAGCACTGAAGGTGCAGGCAAAGCACAAAATCTGTAAATACAGTACTTTACTTTATTCTCTTACTTAATGAACAAAGAAACAATAATATCTAGCGAGACTAGAAGCCCTGAGACAGGGTAGTTCAAGTGGCACTAGATTTTTAACTTATTGCTTCTGTTTTAATTATAGTGTGAGGCAAAAAGAGTCTCATACACGAGTGTGATAGAATAAACACGACAGGCCCAGAGCTATATATACGGAGTTCATAAATACCTCCATGGTACAGTAAAAAGGAGAGAGACCTCCATTAGCAGGCGGGGATTATAAGTCCGTCGCCGCATCAACAGATGGCGCTGACATCGTCGTCGTGTGTTTGTTTACATTTGTGCCCATTTG
>NW_028234427.1:16108208-16113208 GCF_977035675.1 Penaeus japonicus | reverse complement strand
TATATATACTTTTATATACTCAATATATAATTTCAAATATTTATATATATCATTATAATATATATGTATTTATATATATATATCATATACTATATATAGATTATATATATTTATGATCTAAGCTGAAGTATTGCTTGTTTTGGCACACTTTATTACTTTTTCATATTTTTGCGTGAGCAATCAGGGAACAATAAGAAACATATAACCACCTACAATGAAGATAACAGGAAGAGATAGGGAAGAGGAAGGAAATCTGTGCTTATGACTGTGAGTGCCACAGTGGGTATCCATATTGGCACAGGAGCACATTGTGTATGGATTTAGTCACCTTCCTCTTCTCGTTCTGCCTGCACATCCTTCATACTTTAGAGCAAGAGATCGTCAACTTGCTGTGTGCCATCACTCTGTAAAGATAGTGCTTGCTAGAAACTGTGGATGGGTGCCAGTCAAGGCTCTCTCTCCTGCTAGTGCGAAGAGAAAGCAGTACCATCCAGGTTTTGGATGTTAAGTTACCTGAATATTACAGTAATTACAGTGATTATGACTGCAGTTCCCATCATCACTCACTCTTCTCATAGCACAATAAAATAGCACAGTGATCCAATCCCCAAACTCCTCCTACGTCATGTATGTCATTGCACCTGTACGCAATGGGTTAAATTACTATAGCTTTGATATTGACTTGTGCTAACTGCTATGTGTTATTTCACAGGGACATCAGAAAAATCATCTGGAATTATCATGGATGAAGAAACTTCTAAGAACAAAATCAACAATGAAACCACCATTGTAGAAGAGGGTGAAGAGCTCTTGGTTAAGAACAGTGATGAAATGGAGAAAAATGAGACTTATGTCAATATTGATGATATAACAGGTATTAAGATAGAGGATGGTGAAGATGATGTGTCAGTAAAAGAAGAGTGTTCATTTTTCCAAGAAACTAATTATGTAGAAAATGGAATAGTTGATAAAAATTTCTTTGATAGTTGCATGAACCAAAAAGATGATATTCCAACAACAGAGTCTCTATCAATATTGGTTAATGATGACTGTGGAAACTTATTTTCCATGAAAGGTAATATGACAATGTCCCCAAAAGCATATGGAAAAGAGAAATCTCTCCCTTGCAAAATTTGTGGTGTGACATTAGTAGACAAACATCAGCTGGTGCTTCATAAAAAGTTGCATTGTAGAAGTAAATCACATAACTGTGAGATATGTGGCAAAGATTTTGATAGGAAAGAACATCTTGTGAGACATAACAGAACACATACGAAGGAGAAGCCTTATATGTGTGAGATTTGTGGGAAGACATTTTCTCAAAGATACCACCTTATAAAACACATAAAAGTACACACAAAGGAAAAACCTCATAGTTGTCATATATGTCCCAAACGATTCTCTGAAAGGGGCCACCTTGTTAAGCACATTAGAGTGCATACACGAGAGAAACCTTACTGTTGTGAGACATGTTGTAAGAAATTTTCTGATAAAAGTAACTTAACAAAACACATGAAAATCCATGCAAGAGATAAGCCATATGGTTGTAAATTGTGTAATGACGAGTTTTCAGAGAAAGGAGAACTCTTACAACACTTATCATTACACCCTATGGAAAACTCTCATTGTTGTAACATATGTTGTAAAGGATTTTTTTATAAAAGTCATCTAGAGAGACACATGAAAATGCACAATGAAGAAAAACTTCATAAGTGTGAAATATGTAGCAAAGATTTCTTAGAAAAAGGCACACTCATTAGGCATATGAGAGTTCATACCAAAGAAAAACCTTTCCTCTGTGATTTGTGTAAGAAGTCATTCTCTTTGAAGAGTAATTTAAGAACACACATGAGAATACATACACAAGAAAGACCTTATACCTGTGAAATATGTACTAAATCATTCTCTGAGAAAAGCACTCTAGTAGGACATATGAGGGTACACACGAAAGAGAAGCCTTTTCATTGCAATATATGTAAGAAGGAGTTTTCATTTAAAAGTAATTTGGTTACACATTCAAGGATACACACAAAAGAAAAACCTTATAGATGTGAAGTGTGTAGCAAGGATTTCTCTGAGACAGGGACGCTGGTTAGACACATGAGAATGCATACAAAAGAAAAACCTTATGGTTGTAATGTTTGTTGTAAGAAATTTTCATATAGAAGTGGTTTGGTGTATCATATGAGAGTACACCCAACTGAAAGTCTGAAATGACTTATGATTCATTGGAAATGGAATATAAAATATTTAAAAATGAATATGTAAATGGTCATTTTGGATTATTTTTATATATTTTTGTCAGGTGTATTGACCAGATGTAATGCCTATATCAGATGTCTTATTAGTATGAGGGATAAATTATCATTGAGCTTATCTATGGTATATTTTAGGGTTTATGTACATTAACATTTCACACTGCAACATTTTTATGTGTATATACTGCTGCACCTTATTTATAACAATTTTCATCATTATTTATCATTGTGCTGAATATAATTAGTTATAGGTAAATAGATCATGGCAATTAAGTATAAATACTTAATAAATCATTGCTATGTCAGTACCTGTTGATTTATGAATTAAACCTTACAGTAAATCTTTAGATATACTGAAAAAGGAAGACATAGTCATGAAATAACTTCATATTTTGCTCAGTTATGCTGATATCATAATGCAATTTCAATGTATATATAAATGCATATAAATATATATTTCAATTTATATAAAAATACTCATGCCAATCTTTGTGTGTTTGTATATATGCATGTATCTCTGTATTTGATATGTTTGGTCTTGTCATATTCATGCTGTTATATGTTCATATTACAGTATAACTAAGATTATAAATCATCTCATTCACCATTTAAAGGTGAAGGATATGATTAAACAAATACAATGAGTTGCTTGGCAATCCAGTAAGCCATTTTAAACAAAAAGAATGTCTGTGCTATTTTTATTGATATATTTATCTCTAGAATTATCATATCAGTACCAGTGTTTACTCTTATTATCATGTCAGTTTTTACCACCATGAAATTAATATCAGTTATTACCATTATCAGGTTTGTTATTATTTAAAAGATATAACCTATGATTGAAAAGAAAATGACTTATAATATTGATTTGTACAGTTGCCTATTTCATTACTATTAGTAGTATTATAATAGCTAGTAGTACTACACAACTTCTACTTTTATTATTAAAAGTACTACTACTGCACCAATTGCTGTTGCTACTACTGCTATTATTACTGTATTGTTGCTATTATTATTGCTACTATTGTTGTTGTTACTAGTAGTGTACTTTTTGCATTTATACCAGTTGTATTATTATCATTTCCATTAGTAAACTATAATTGTCATTATGATTATTATTATCTCTACTGCTATTGATGATCAAACACCATTATTTTTTATTAATATCATAATTCTACCAATATTATTACAATTATCTCAGTCAATTATACATTATAGACATCACTGTCATCATTATCTGTGCAATCATTAATCCTACACCTATTACTAATGCTTTCAATTTAATGGAACAATTATGATTTTGAATATTCATAGTACAATATTCATTATAGTATTTTTTAATGTCCTTAGAAATTATGATTCTTGTTATTCTTAACATCATCATAATGATAATGATAATAATAGTTATCATTATGAATATTGCTATTATGATAATTAACCCTATGACAATGGTGCGTCACACCCGTGTGACCCAGCTAAATGCCTGATGCCAGGGCATCATACCTGTATGACGTTCCCAATGCAATATTGCATAGGCCCGGCATAGGGGGTTTCCACTTATCGCTGGGCCCGTCAGGATTGAGTTGATATTACTATTATAACTTTTAGAAATGATGATTGATGAATGGAAATAACAATTAGAGATTGATCATTCATGATTAATAACTGACGATTGATAATAATGACAAAAATATTTAGCTAGAACAAAAGCAAAATCAAGAATGAGCATCATCAGTCTCACTCTATCTTCTCAGCTCTCTTAGGGCCTCTAACAAGAATTTTGAAACTATAAAGCATCCACACCATTGCAGACAAAGCAAAATAAACCACAAGACATGTATCTAAAAATGCACTCTTTGTGACAGGCCTATCACAGGCATAGGCAAGGTAGACAGTGCATCGGATGGTCTCGACAAGAGGCGCCCACCACCAGCCGTCATACAGGGCACCAATGAGTCCAATGGAAATGAAAATGAAGGTCGAGGATAGGAGGACAGCTACCCATGAAGACGCCTGTCAGAGAGATATTAGCAGAAGGGAGAGTGTATCATTTCTTCAAAAATGTATTTATGCACATTTGTTAATTGGGAATTAGTTAGGAACAGTTACTCCAAGTGAGTTTGATCAAAACCATTATTCATAATTGATTAGAAAGAGAGAGAACTTTAGTATGGATTCATAAGGAAGAGAACATGAATGAATTCACCAGACAATATTTTGGAAGATTAGGTTAGAAGAATTACATTAGCACTCAGTTGTAAATATGGTATCTTACTTCCTTCAGTATTAACCATATTACATACATGGGTATACTTACTGAAAACTTAGCTATGAGGACCTGTTGCAGCAAGAGTGTAAGGAAGTACTGCAGCACAACATACACCTCCTGCCATAAAGGGAGAGGAGGATCATACTTGGCTCTGTTCACCTGGACATCTAAAGAAGTGCTTGGGTCACCTAAACGAGTAGTGCCGCATTGCCAACCAGGTCCGTAGAAGAGAGCCCTCAGAGTGTCACCCCAATTGTTCATGTTCTTCGCCTTCTTGAAGACTTCAAAATAATAGTAGAACTGCGGATTATGTACATTTTTTCATATGTAAATGTATGTTTATATAGATATATATATATGTAGATAGATAGATATGTATGTTATATAAAGAGTATATATATATATATATATATATATAATATATATATTATAGATAAAGATAAATTTATATATATATATATTAATTAATATAG
>NW_028234427.1:16035708-16040708 GCF_977035675.1 Penaeus japonicus | reverse complement strand
TTTCCCATGCTCTATGGATGTTCTCACGTATATAGCTTCTCACGTATATAGCTTCTCACGTATATAGCTTCTCACGTATATAGCATCGACACAAAAAGAGGACATTCCTAGTAATATATACGGCCACATTAAAATGTTTTATCTGAACACAGAATACGCACCAAGACTATGCTGATCTGAATAACCACCCAGTGAATAAAGCATAACAAAACATCAAACACAATATTCTCACACTTACGTCGGGGCTGCATTTTGCCTCATCGTCGCCTTTCTCACAGTCTTTTTCGCCATCACAGACCCAGTTCAGGGGTATGCATCTGTCATCGCTGCATTTGTACTCTTGCTCTCCGCACTCATTCTGAAAATGTACCATTTTCATTTAATAACACACACACACACACACACACACACACACACACACACACACATCACACGCCGGCTCACTCACCACATCACTACAACACACCACACTCACGACACACTCACACACTTACTCACGACATATATATATATATATATTATATATATATAATATTTTTTATATTAATATTATATATAATAGTATTATATAATTTTTATGTTATACAATCATACATACATATATATCTTAATACAATAAGAATATATATGTATATACATACATACAATACATATATATATAATATATAATATATATATATATATATATATAAATATTATATACATAGATAGTACATATATATATATATAAGATAATTATAAATATATATATTATATATATATATATATATATAATATATATATATATATATATATATATATATATACATATATATATATATATATATATATATATATATATATATATATATATATATATATATATATATATTAGAAAATAAAACAACAATTTCGATATCCACCTGGATTTCATCTTCAGGAGAAAGTTAAACGGAAACGAATCATCGGGGCGCGGGCCAACACATGAATTGGTTAGATGCCGTCTTTCTGTTTCTCTTCAACGATGTCCACGCCTGCAAGCTGGTGGACTCGTTCCTCATCAACAGGCTGCATAATTTCAACTTTAACAGTGTTTTTTTCCTGTCGTCAGTCTTTTTGTCGCCTTACGCCGGCCACCCTACTCTCAGACCGACCAACCCTGTGACCAGACCTGACCACCTTCGTTTCCCTTCACCTGTCCTCGCCCTCTCTTCTAGTAGCGTGTTGTTCCCCCTTACCCTCTTATTTGCCTTACCTCCTTTCTCCTCAGGCGTGAATATGAAAGGCTGGTGGATTTCGAAGCTATTGTCTTTTCTTCTAATATACATATATATATATATATATATAAATATATATATATATATATATATTATTTTAATATTTATTTTATACTTATATATATGCATTATATATATATATGTATGTGTATCTATATATTATATATATATATATCTGCATATATTATAATTTTATTGTATATGTATATATATATATATGTATAGGGTGTGAAATATATATATATATATATATAAATTGCTATCTATATTGTAATATATAATAAATATGCATATATGATAATAGATATATATATATGTGTGTGTGTGTATATGTATATATATGACTTGCAAAACACTCTACCGTGTTGATAAATGGCAGATAAACCCACTATACACTGAACAGATTCACGAACGTCCCGCTCGACGATGTCCTTGCCTTCCTGCAGAGGAATCTTCTCCCTGAGGACCCCCGCCTTCCACTGCCTACTGACGTCTTTCTTCAACTGATCCGTCTGTGTGTGGATTCCAACTCCTTCTCTTTCGAAGGACGTTTCTACTCTCAGACCTTCGGTGTCGCCATGGGCTCTCCCCTTTCTCCTGTCTTGGCCAACCTGTTCATGGAGTACTTCGAGGCTGAGCTTCTTCCCTCCATCTCCCTTCGTCCTGCTTTTTGGCTGAGATACGTCGACGACGTCTTTGCCCTCTGGCCCCATGATCCTGCTCTCTTCCCGGACTTCCTGGTTAAGCTGAATTCTCTCTCTCCGTCCATTCGTTTCAAGGTTGAATGGGAGGTAGACGATCAGCTCCCCTTCTTGGACACCTTAATCCACCGCTCAGGTGACTCCTTCTCTTTTTCAGTGTATAGAAAACCCATGCACAGCGGGATGTATATACACTTCTTCTCCTACCACCCTCTCCATGTTAAGAGAGGTGTCGCCACCTCTCTCTTTCTCCGTGCTCTCCGCATATGTGACCCACAGAACCTGGATGAAGAGATCAATTTTCTTCGTCGATCCTTCGGCAAGCTGGGGTACCCTCGCTTCGTCTGTCAGGCGTGACGCGCGCTCTCCGCCACAACGCCCGCCGTACCTTCTAGGATCCTCTCCCCAGAGAGACTTCTATCTATAATACTCTACTCACCTGCTGTCCTCAGCCTTCATTATACCGAGGAAATCCACTCTCAACCGAATCGTCGCTCGCTGCACCCTCTCAACTGCAGGCTTACCTTTCGCCAGGTTAACACTCTCATCTCCGCCGCAACCTGGTCCACAACCGGCCTCCTTCGTCTGCCAAGATAGGCATCTATGCCATCCCCTGCTCCTCCTGTGGAACCAATACTTCGGGGAGACGGCGCTTGTCTCAACAAACGTGTGTCCCAAACAGGTAGGCCGTCTCCAGGGGACACACCAACAACGCTCTCTTCTGCCACCAATGGGACACAGGACATCGCATAGATTGGTCAGCTGCCCGAATTCTGTTCCCTTCCGCTGATGTCCATACCGCAGATTGGTGGAATCTTCTCTCATTAACAGGCTGCCGAATTTCAATCTTAAACAGTGGTTTAACTCGCTACGGGATTTTTCACACTTCTCTTCGCCTCACTTGCTGACGGTCTTCTAATCCTCCCACATTCTCCGCTTGTTACCTTACCCCGGACAACATACTCACACAGACCGCCGGACCCTATGACCTGACATGACCTGCCCCCGGTTCCGTTCGCTGTTCCACCGTCCGGCCGGGCCGGCCGTCTCCGTTTCCGTTCTCCTGTCCTCGCTTGACCTTCTTGCACCGTGTGTACTCCCCACTTTAACTTAACCCTTTTTTATACACCCTCTTGTTCTCTCCTCCTCAGACCTGAAGATGGGATCCAGATGATGGACTTGAAACCGTGGTGTTGTCTCATTTCAATAAATCTGTTTTGTGTATAGTGGGTTTATCTGCCATATATATGTATATATAAAATAATATATATATATTTATATATATAATATATAATTATATTTATATATATATATATATTTTATAGTAGATTTATATATATAGCACATAACAACATATAGTTCCACTATAGACACATACACTACATACACTATACTCACACACACACTTTATATATGTATATGTATGTATATGTATGTACTGGAGATATACACATACACCTCATCACACACACACACGACACATTTTTATATAGAATTATATATTAGATATTTATATATATATAGATATTATATTATAATACATATATATTTATGATGTTTATATATATAGTTATAATAAAAAATATATTTTATATATATGTATATGAGTATATATATATATATATACAATATATATTTATATAGATATATATATATATATATATATTATATATTTATATATATATAAATATATATGTATATATATATATATAGATATATATACAATTATATATATATATATTATATATATATATTATATATATATATTATATATATATATATAGTATATATATGTGTGTGTGTGTGTGTGTGTGTATTATTTATTTATACATTATATGTTATATATAATATATAATATTTATATATATATATATATATATATATATATATATATATATATATATTATACAGTACACTTTATATATTAATATATATATATATATATATATATTATATATATATATATATATATATTATATCTATATCTAGTATTTTTATATATATATATTATATATATATGTATATATATGTAATTATATTATATATATATATATTCTATATATATATATATATGTATTATATATATATATTATTATATATATATACTATTTATATTTATATATATATATATATATTTCTATATAATATTTATATTATATATATATTATTAGTATACAATAAAATATACACGCCACATATCATATTAATGTAATTAATGTATATACTATATGTGTATATTATAAATATATATATATATATTTTTATGATATATATATATATAACATATTTACACGCACACGACTCATATACATTGTAAATATATGTAATATACCATATGTTATGCAGAGAATGTATAATATATAAAGATATACTATATCGTATATATGATCGGTTATATATTTATAGTTATACACACATATACACACATGCAATATGGAACGTGATAAAATGTGTCTGTTGTTCGTAAACTAAATGACTCGGTAAGGTGTAGTGTTAGATTGTTCCGGTCTCTCCTGGAAATTATACGTGCCTTAACCTTCCTAATGTGCCTTACAGCTCCTCATCGCTGTCGTCAGGGCAGTCGCCGTCAGAATCACACTTCCAGGCCAAGGGAATGCAAGAGCCATCGCCCGAGCAAGTTACAAGCTGATCTCTCGGGCGTCAGGGCACGCCGGCAGAAGTTGGAACAAACATTCCCCAAGGTCAGCATATTAAGACCATCTGCAAGTAAACTGATCCTCGCGGCAACTAGTCTGGAAACAAAGTTCTTGTCACCATATTACTGATCTTTACAAACAGACACACACACACACGCACACACACACGTACATACACACACACACACACACACACACACACATACCACTATTACATTCACTTTAATATACATTATATTATACTATACATATACATATAGCATCTACATAGCAATTACATATAAATATATATATAATATATAATATAAAATACAATATATATATAAATGTATCATTTTATATATATATTTATATATATATTATATGGTATATATATATATAATTTA
>NW_028234427.1:15980708-15985708 GCF_977035675.1 Penaeus japonicus | reverse complement strand
TAGACTGAGAGAACCAACAAAACCATTAATGTTCCTCAGACTCAGTTACCATTCTAGGTCTAAACATAAAAACCCTGCAGTTATCCTGTCTCAAACATACCAACCTCTTCATGTATATGTACAATCATTTTGTTATATAATTGCTAGAGACTACATAAACCGAAATAATATTTCAGTCATATCCTCTGTAATGGTGTCAGTACCTGTCCCCATTTTAAGAGTCTGGCAACAAGAAACACTTGAACAGGAATATACCTGCTTTGTTGCACACTTGCATAACTGGTTATGTGTTTTGCGTGTGATAGTGATGTTTTATCTAAAAGAGATATATATATATATACATATTTCGGTTTGTTTACATGCTTGCATTTTCTTTTACTGGAAGACCGTATGACTTTAACTTGTGTTATTCATAACTTGATTTCATCATAATCACATATTCACAAATTTCGTATAATCATCTTGATATCATGTACAAGTATATATATATATATATATATATATATATATATATATATATATATATATATATATATATATATATATATATATGTGTGTGTGTGTGTGTATGTATGTATACATATACACACGTGGTAGTAATATTGATATTAACAGCAGCAATAGCAAATGCAGCCCGAATTATGATATGTAATATGCTTCTTTTATATCAAGCTTTAAATGATGACATAAGAGCGGGTAAAAATAATAGCTGGTGGTCTTCTTGATAAAACTAGTAGTAGTAGTAGTAGTAGAAATTGTAGCAGTAGTAACAGTAATAATAGTAGTAGATATAGTAGTAGTAGTAGTGGTAGTAATAGTAATAGTAGTAGTAGCAGTAGTAGGAGTAGTAGAAGTAGACGAGGAAGAAGAAAAGGAAAAAAAGGGAGAAATATAGAAAGGGGGGAATAATAACAATAAGAAGAAAAAAGAGGAAAAAGTAAGGAAGGGCGTTGGCAAAACATTTCACGCTTTGAGAAAGACAAGTTGGTAACACTATACACAAGTCCAGCTGGCTAGAGCGAAAAATAGGAATCGAAGTCTGGCGCCTCTGCATCGAATAAGTGACAAGGACAAATTGAAGTGAAAAAAAAAAAAAAATGCAATGAATGAAGATATTATTTTGCGGCGTATCTAGAAATACGAAGAAATGTTAAAAATGACAAATTTTAGAATTTAGAATTTGTTTAGAATTTGAGAATTCAATGTAATAATAATTTAAGGTCATTCTAAGAATTTAGAGAATTATCATCATCCTCTACCTATTATCAATATCAACATCATTACGACTGTGAAGCCTCACCATCAATGACGGAATGTAGAAACGGTTATGATTCGGGCGTCACCTGTATCCATTAACATGTAAACAATAAAATTCATCGGCATTCTTCATAAAAAACTTCGACCGATTAAAAGAACGACAATGTAAAAAGGCCAACGAAGTAAATCATACAGTGAGGAAAATCGTGTTTCAAGTATACTACTATACAATCGTGAGATCTTAATGCCGTCTCTATCGCTCTCTCTGTCTCTGTTTCTCTCTGTCTGGCTGTCTCGAATAAGAACAATAGCAATGATGATAAAAACAACTGAATAAACGAAAACGAAGTAAAGAAGACAAACAATAACAAGCAAGGACCAGGAAAAAGAGAGCAACGAAGTGCGTGTGGAACATGACAACCCAAAGTATGACCTTGAAGGACTTTATGTGTGATTCTCCTGCGCTCTCATGGGCAGTTTGACTCTTTTTCTTTATCTTTTTTTTTCACTTTGTCGTTGTTTCTGGTGATGGGATTGGTCTTCTGTTGATGTTGTTTTGTTGTTATTATTGTTCATAGAAATACTCTTTTTGTTGCCGTTATTGCTGATAGGACTGTTCTTGTTATTACGATGACTGGATAGCTGTTTTTTGCTTCCATAGCTGAAGGGATTATTTCTATTGATGTTATAGACGAGGAGACCCTTCGTGCTGTAATAAATGATGGGATTTATTTGCCTTTCTGCTCTTATTTTTGTTGTTATTACTGCAGATGGGATTTTAGTTGTTGTTTTTAACAAAGGTTTTCCTTTCCGTCTTCCGAATTCCATTGTTGTTATAGTTGCTACAATTGCAGCAACTGGAATTCCTATTCTTCTTGTACATCTGTATTTTGTGGTTGCATTTACTTTCTGTTGCTGGTATTACTATTTCCCTCTTTCCCTGTTCCATTCTTCATTATACTATTTTTCTTTCCTTCATTTGATTTATATTTTGTATTTTACCTATTTCTTATATATATATATATATATATATATATATATATATATATATATATATATATATATATATATACATATATATAATATAGATAGATGGATAGATCAATAGATAAATAGATAGGTAGATAGAAAGATAGATAGATAGATAGATAGATAGATAGATAGATAGATAGATAGATAGAGAGAGAGAGACTGAGTGAAAGTGAGAGCTCATATGTATGCATGCAGTTATATATCTGTATGCTATGTATACAATGACATCTATATCGTTTTGTATTGATGCATGTGTAATTATGTACATTGGTATGGGAGACCAAGAAATAACACCATTTCAGTCCTATCGCACTTAGAAAATGTGAATGAATTCGAATATAGTGCTTGTCTGTGACAATGCGCTCCAGCAGCTCTTGGTCGTTTGTCTGCACTTTTTTTTTTTTTTCATTAAAACTTCTTGTACGAAGTTTCTTCGGAGTTCACAGATAAATGTAAGCCGCGTCAAGGGATTCAAACTATTATTATTCACCAAAACTACCTATGATGTTATTAGTTTACTTGTGTACGCACTGTCAATACTATGCTCATATTCATAATTTATAAATAGTGTCAAGTGTTTTTGGCATTTCGGCGATAGTTCGGGCATGCGCGTTTGCGTCATCATTGTTGGTCTGGTAACAAAATGTGGGCGGAACATTAACTCGCAGTTGTATACAATTGTGGGCCAGTGATTTTCAAGTAATTTCAGGAAATTGCAGATAAGGACGCTGCATATAATGCCTTTTATCTATATATCTATCTACTTATCTATTAATTTATCCATCTACCTGTCTGGCTATCTATTTAGCTATCGAGGTAATTGCAGGTAAGGACGCTACAGATAACGTATTTTATCTTTATTTTACCTACCTACCTATCTCTTCATCTATATATCTTTCTACCTAGCTAGCTAGCTAGCTACTTACCTACCTACCAACCTGCGAACAAAACTAACTAAATAACTATCTACCCACCTACCTATTTACCTACCTCCCTGCCTGCCTGCCTATATCCGTTCATATATTCATCTATATTTATTCAATTTCGTCGTACAACCGTCAGTAATCTTAACGGCTGCCTTGCAAACCTGTTAGTGTGTACTCATTGGACCAACACGAGGAAAAAACGGGAAAAACGACCAAGAAAATTTTCGTGCAGACAGAAAGAACTTGCCTTTCAAGAATTTCCCGGTCCCGGTTGTCTGCTATTACATGTTTATATTTTTGCATAACTTTTTCTTGTTTATTTGCAAAGGGAGGAACGAGTTGTCGATGATATACGAAAATGCAAGAACAAAACAAATGATCAGAAAATGCTCCATGTCGAAAGAAAAGGAAACCGGACTTCGTTTTACAAAAACAATTAAAAAGCTTTTGAATATAAAATCAATATCACCAAACATGATCATGAGAAACAAACAAACACAAAATCTGAAATATGGTAACTACTCTAGAATAATGACATAAGCTATGATGAATGATAAGAACCACACTACAGTAATGATGCTGATATGAACACGTTTTAAAAATTAGTTGATTATGAAAATAACGATAAAGATTTATCAGGTGGTGATGATGACCATCATGATGGTGGTGATGTGAAATTGTAATGATTAAGAATCATCACTATTTGAAAGCAATAGCGAAACAAAAACAAAAATAATGACAATAGGGATAATAATCATTATGGTGATATCAGCTGTGATATTGCTGATAAGATATATGATAGTGATGATGGTGAACAACAATAATGATATTATCAACAATTATAATACGACTTATAATAGTAATGATAGTAATGATAATGATAATATTGATGATAATGACAATAGTAGTAGTAATAATGATGATAATCATAATGATGATGATAGTAGTGGTAGTAATAATAATAATGATAATAATAATAATGATGATAATAATAACAATGATAATAATATCAATAGCAATAATAATTATGATATCTATGATGTATGTAAGAATGATGATAATGCTAATAACAAAATTGATGATAGTAATAATAATGATAAAAATGGCATTGAGAAAATCATAATGATAACAATAACCATATGGTTATGATAGCAATGATGATAATAATGACAATAATAATGAAAATAATAATAAAGAAAATAAAACTATCATCAGTAGCAACAACAGTAAATTTAATGTTAAGAATGATGATAATGAAAACGATAGTAATAATGATATTAGCAATAGCAGTAATAATTACACAGATAACGTTTATGCTGACAGTAATCATAACAATAATCACAGTAAGGATAAAGATAATTTAGAAAAATAATAATAAGGAAAATGATAGTAACAGAAAAAAATGATGTTGATGACATTGATAATTAAGTTAATGATATTAATAGTAATTATGATAATGATAATGATAGTTTAATTAAAACAATAACAATAATAATGATATTATCAGTACTACTATTCAGATTATGATAAAGATGATAATCACAATGCAATGTGAATTGCACTAACAATTTAATCTATTAGGCAGACTGTCATGTGAATATTCTCTTCTTCTTTTCTCACAGACCACACCTCTCCCTCCTCCCTCCCCTTAACTTGGAGCCTGCTGCTTCCTTTCCTCCCCCCTCCCCCTCCCTAGGTTCCTTTCCTCTCGCCCTCCTTTACTCTGATTCCTCTCTTCCCTTATTCCCACTTTCTTACCTGGACTGATTTAGGTTCCTCTCCCTC
>NW_028234427.1:15925708-15928208 GCF_977035675.1 Penaeus japonicus | reverse complement strand
TTGCTGAGCTAAGTGAATTGCCTTATACTTACCACAGTGTGCAGCTTCTTTCGACTCATGGAAAAGAGGAAGGATTCGACCTTCAAGGGATTCAGGAATAACTACAAGTTTACGAGATGCCTTGAGCTTTCTTGTCCTATATCGAGACTTGTAGCAAAGTAGACCGTTAGCATCGAGGTAAAGTTGACTTACTCGAACATGTCTGCTAGGGGGAGGTCTTTCATTCCTTTCTAAAGCTTGAATTAAGGGGCCGTACAGATTATCATTACGTTGCGCTATCCGAATCTCGTTCTCCGTGGGTGGGTCCATGGGAGGTACGGCTGGGGCAGCCAAGACCGGGGCGGTAACAGAATGAATGGAGTCGGAACGGCGATCATTAACATGTGCAGACCGGATCTCGTCCTTCGAAGAATCCTCAACGGTAGGCGCGGCAGTATTTACCAAGATCGGTGCAATGTCAGAGAATTTCACCTTGCGGGAGGCAAAGGTGGGCGAGGAGCTAGATTCAGGCAGGTTGTGAGCGTCAGAGAGAGGAGCGCGTGATAGCGCGTCGGCAACAACATTTTGTTTCCCGGGTAAATAAACAATGGTGACGTCAAACTCTGCAAGAATTTCAATTGCGCGGGCGCGTCGTCCATGAGGGTCCCTACCCTTAAATATGGACGTGAGGGGGGAATGATCAGTGTGCACTTCTATCTGATATCCCAAGATTAGCTCTCGAAAATGACGGAGGGCCCATGTGATACTGAGTAATTCACGGTCCGTCGTGTGATAGCGTTTTTTCTTTTTTCCGCTGAATTGAGGGCGCGACTTGCAAAAGCAATGGGCTGCGTTTTTCCAGAATGGCCATGTTTCTGGTGGAGTACTGCTCCGAGCCCGAGGTTTGAGGCATCAGTGGTGAGGACAAAAGGCAAACTGAAATCGGGAAAGGCTAAGAGTGGAGCCTTAATTAGTCGCGATTTAAGAGTTGTAAATGCGGCTTTTTCCTCGTCTGTCCACTGCCAAGTAGTATCCTTTTTAAGGAGATGGTTAAGCGGTGTCGCGATGGACCCGTAACCTTGAATGAACGGCCTGTAAAAACCTGAAAGGCCTAGAAATGACTTCAATTCCTTCTGGTTCTTAGGTGTTGGAAAGTCGGCAATGGCTTTAACTTTTGAATCATTAGGTGCAATACCTTTAGATGACAAGGTATGGCCTAAGAATTCTAACTTAGACTTGAAGAACTGACATTTGCTAGGTTGAATAATTAATCCTGCAGTTGATAGCCTATTGAAAACCTGACGCAATTTCTTCTCGTGTTCAGAGAGGGAGGGTGAGCAAATTAAAATATCATCTAAATACACGAGGACCTGATCATTAATTAATCCTGATAGTACAAGTGACATTAATCTGCTAAATGTGAGAGGGGAATTGCGAAGGCCAAAAGGACATACTAAAAATTCAAAGTGTCCCATATGAGTCGAGAAAGCCGTATATGGCACGCTTTCAGGAGCCATAGGAACTTGCAGGAAGCCTTTAGCAAGGTCAATAGTTGAAAAAATCTTATTATTAGAGCCAATGTCTTGCAACAACAATCTAAGATTAGGAATTGGGAATGGTTCTGGCACTGTTACTTTATTCAACTTGCGATAGTCGACCACTGGGCGGAAAGTATTATCCTTCTTTGGAACAAGGAGGAGGGGAGAGGCCCAGGGTGAATTGTTTGGTTGAATAAGATTCATGTCTAACATTGTTTTAACTTCCTTTTCCAAGGCCTGTCGCTTCGAATGAGGGATCTTATAACTCGGTATGTACGAAGGCTTAGCATCAGGCTCGAGGGTAATGGAGTGTTGAAGCAATGTTGTTTTTCCGATAGGACGGTCCTTTGTTGGCAGTACGCTTGGGAATTCTTTAAATAATTTATTCAAAATATCATATCCTTCATGAAAATCTAAATTTTGCTTCAGAACATGATCAGAGCTCTGCTCATCAGGGGAAGATGATGTTGCAGAAAAAACAGGGGAGGGAACAGGTAAATCAAATTCGCAGATAGGCAAGTCTGTGAATTCATAAGATATTACAGGTACACCAGCGTTAATAGTCAATGGGGCCGGGGTAAGATTAAATACATGCACCTGACATCTATTATCAGTGATATTATACAAGGAAGGTAATGTTGCACAACCTTTTACTCGTATATTATCAGGTAATATCAAAGCGGTACCATTTGCCGAAGGACAAGAAACGTCTATCAGTAGATCATGAAATGCCGGGATAGTAGTGGTAGCACTAGCTATAAACTTAGGAGCATTATCATTAGCGGTCCAAGATATCGCACAGTCGTCAACGTGTTTTGCGCGCGAAGGTTTGCGTGATGCGGGTGCGCGCGCAGCGAGAGGAGAGGTGAAGCGAGGGCGGGTGGGAGGGGTAGGGGGGTGGTGGGTAGGAGAGGATGGGAAGTGAGGTGTAGACATGGTGTGACTATGGTCATGTGTGACTTCATAGATTGTCATTGCGGGTG
>NW_028234427.1:15880545-15883045 GCF_977035675.1 Penaeus japonicus | reverse complement strand
ATATATATAAATATATATATATATATATATATATATATATATAATATATTTACATATACATAGATATATATCAAATATATATGTGTTTATATATATATATATATATATATATATAATATATATATATATATAATATATATATGATATACTATATATATATGTATAATACAGATAAACACACGCACCACCACACCAAACACACACACACACCCACAAACACTCACCACACACACACACACACCAAACACACACCCACACACACACACACCACACCACACAAAATGTAATAAATATATATATATAAAAATATAAAGAATAAATATAAATTAAATATCCTATAAATATAAAATATATATAAATACATATAAACACTACACACACACACACACACATATATATATATATATATATATATAAATAAATCTAGATATATATATATATAAATATATATATATATATAATAATAACAATATACAAACTCATAAATATAATATATATCTAATATATATATATATATATAATATATAGATAAATATATACAAAGATAAATCTATAAATATATATAAATCTATATATATACCTAATAAAAAAATTATATATAAAAAATATAATCTATTATATATATAAACAAAAAAAATAAATAAACATCCCATATATATATGCATGTATGCATATTTATATATACATACATACATACACACATACCCACACACACTGTGTGTGTGTGTGTGCAAATATGTGTGCACATGTATATACATATATATCTATATATTAGATAAGAAATAAGAGGAAAGGGAGTGAAGAAAACCGATAAAGGGAAGAAGAAAAGTAAATTTGGAAATAAGAAATAAAACAAGAAGGTAAACTAGATAAAAAAAAGAAAAAAAAAAGAAGGAAAGGTGATCACAACGAAAAAAGAAGTAACTATGGAAAAAATGCAAGAAAAACTTCCGGTTCGAACAGCCTCTGCTCACGCTTGCACCGGCATGCAGCAAGAGCAAGCTAAATAATCTAGATTTCTTTAAAGCCTAAAAACATCCCTCTCTCGCGTATAGTCAAGAAGGTCGTTCCCCTTTGAAGTGGAGGAAGTGATACTCAACGCACCTCTTCTCTTCTCGTCTGCTTCTCACATCTCCTCTCTCCTCTTTTTTTATCCTCCACCTTCTCTTTTCACTTTTTCTTCCGCTCCTTATTCCTTCCCCTTCTCCATCTGTCCATATTACTCCTTCAATCCCCACTCTTCCTCACTTCTGTCCGTCCCTCGCCTTATCCTTCCTCTTTTTCCTCCTACTTCTACTCCTCTTCTCCTTCCTCATCGTACTCTTCCCTTTCCTTCCTGTTCTTTTCCTTCTCCTTCCATCTCCTCGTATTTAGCTCGTCCTCTCATCCCCCTCCATACCTCCTCCTATTACCTGCCATCCTCATCCCTTTTTCCTTCTCCTATCATTACTCTTTCTGTTATTTGCCATCTTCCTCCCATTCTTTCTCTCCTCTAATCCTCCTGTCATCACTCCTCTTCCTCCTATACCTAACCGTTCTCCTCCTACCCTATCGCCTTCTCTCCTCCTCCTCCACTTTCACCTCCTTCCCCTCCTCTTCCTATTCTCTATCTTTTTATGTTATTCTCATATCCTCTCAACACGTCCGTCCTCCATTTCTCTCTCCGTCCCTTCATCGCCTTACTATGAGTCGCTCATACTCTTTCTCTCCCTCATTTTCTCCTTTTCCTCTCCTTCCTCTCCCTCGTCCTATTCTTTCTCCTTTCCTTCTCCTCCTCCACCTCAATTCCATCCTCTTCCATCCATCTCTCTATCCATCAGCCTCCTTTGAGTCTTTTAACGCGAAAGTTCGGCGAGATCCATTTCAAAACGCCGAATAAAAAAAAAATGATAATAAAAAGAGAAAATAAACTTTCTTGTGTACCTTACATTTCTCTTTGGAGTTCACAGCCCTTTGATAGCCGAGGCGTTCCCGTACACTATAAACATTTCCCTTCCCGAAGGCTTCCAAGGTTTCTTAAAAGCTATTTGGTCACCTCACTTTTGCACCATTTCTCTCTCTCTCTTTGCCTCGGTCTGTCCGTTTGTTTGTTCCTCTCTCTCTCCGCTTCACTTCTTTCTTCTTTTTATCGTTTTCCTTTCTTTCCTTCTCTTTATCTCACTCTCTGTCTCCGCTCTGTCTCTCTCTCTCTCTCCTTCTCCCCCCCCCCCCCCTTTCCCCACCTCTCCTTCTCTCCATCTCCTCTCCCTAATCAGTCAACTATTCCACTCTCCTCTCTTTAGTCACTTTCTCCATCGCGACTCTCTCCATCCATTTCCTCCTCTCATTCTCCTCTTTATCCTGATCTCTCAGATATTTATCTCTCTCTCTTCTCATCTCACTCTCTATGTCACCTCTCTACTCTCCTTCCCCCCCTCTAACATTCTCCTCTTCTCTCACTCGCAGGCTCTCTCTCTCTCTCTCTCTTTCTCATCTCCGCATCAAATCTTCCTCTCTTCTC
>NW_028234427.1:15863400-15873400 GCF_977035675.1 Penaeus japonicus | reverse complement strand
GTCGGTATATTTACAAGCGATGGCAAATGTGATGCAAATATAACAAAAAATGGATATAACATTGATGGTTTTCAAGACATGATGAATATATTGTTAAATAAGATAATCACTTTCCATGCAAGAAAAGTAGATTATTTTTTGTGTATGCAAGTTATAGATATCATAGATGGAATGTTAAGTAACGTCATATCATTAGAAAGGCCTGAAACACACAGACAATCACAATACGTCAAATATCGTTCACACACACACACATGCGTGGGCGTGTTTGCCTTTTCCACCACCCGCTTTCTACTTAATTCTGTGTTCTGTTTTCCTTTTGAAGTATGATAACAACTACTTCTCCGTCTTCCCTTCATTCTCTTTTTTCGGCCCTTCACTTCCAATGCCTTCGCCCTCGTGGCCAGTTACATTTGTTCCAATGAAAATACGCTGCTTCCTGATATTCTCCTCAAAGTGTTATCCAAATGGGTTTCCGAAGTGCTCCTTTTCAGGAAATTCGTAGCTTGATTGTGATCGCGGTATATAGCTACTATATTCACCATTAGTCCATTTAGGTCCATTTTCATACACATCTGTCAGTTACATATTCTATGTACCCTTTCCATTCTCTCTGCCAATTCTGCTGCAATATGATACCGTTTCTTTTATCATCAACTCCCTAGCGATACAATCAGTAGCTCCGTTTCAATCACTCTTGCGTTTGCCCCTTTCCACTTGCTCTCCTGTTCACACTCTACGTCAGTTCTTCTTCTCTTCATTGCCTCTACAAGTTCACTACGTCTCTCCATCATGCTTTCCACATATAAGTTACGTAGTTTTATTTTCCTCGCTGTTTTCTTCTCGCCTTCTGTTTCACTCTATCTTCGTATTTTGTTATTCTTGTTTTGTTTTTCCCTCCGATAAGGCCGATAATGTAGTCCCTTACCACCCAGTTGATGTTCGACAGCAATGGTAATTCCCGTTTGTAAATATGTTGACATATTAGATGCAGCCTTCATAAACAAGTTGAGTGACCTCGATGTGGAAGGACTTTTGAAGGCATTTTGCTTAATGTTGTTATTCCTGTCTATTTTCTTTGGGATACCGTTTTGTTTGTTGTTATCTCTTGGATGATACTTCAATTTTGCCAGAGAAAGGGGAACGGAGACAGAAACAGAAACAGGCAGACAGAAAGACAAACAGAGAGAAAGTGAGACAGAGACAGACATACACACACATATATACAGTGGCAGAGAGGGGGGGGAGTAAAAGCGAGGAAGGAAGGAAAGAAAGAAAATGAGGAAAAAGGTGAAGAGAGAGAGAGAGACAAACAAACAAACAAGAACAGTAGGAAAACAAAGAAGAAAAAAGTGGAGGATGTTGACCCGAATGTGAACGAAAATATCTGCCTATAGCTCGCATTGGCAGGCAGGGAAGTTATCTTTTAACAAATGCAAGGAGAGGAACGAGTCAGATGAATACGTAAATAAATAAGTAGACCGAAGATGGACAAAGAGCTCGATCAGGAGAGAGTCAGTGGTATTTTTTTTACAGTTATGTTTATATATAGATATAGAGACAGGTATATCAGTTAGATGGTTACATAACTAGGCAAGTTATATACGTATATAGACACAGATGGGGAGTAGGTAGATCGATAGAAAGGTATAGACAACAGTGCAGGAAAAGAGAGAAAATGGTTTCTGTAGCCGAGTCCCTTTTATCGGGATACCATTGTAATCCCATGCAATTTCACTTAAAGTTGAAGAGGAACGTGCAATATTGCATATTGTTCATAAAAAGACAACAATATTCCCTTGGAAATGCATGCTATCTGATAAGCTTCTTGATGACAACACAGGATTCAATACTTGTCGCTATTATCTATATAACTTGCACTCACAAAGTGTGACAGAATGACACAATGAAACATTTCTTTGCAGTAATAGCAATACTTCGAACCCAGTCGTCGACATGTGTCAGAGAGAGAGAAGAGAACTTGACCACCAAGGGATGGCTTCTTCTCAGTACATGTCGCGAATCCCCAGGTATTGGTCAGTGGGGAAGTGCGGTTCTTAAGACGATAGTCATTTTAACTAAAGAAAGAAACAATACATATAAAACGAAGAAAATGTATCAACAGTTAAGGTAGATAACCAAAAGAAAAAAAAATCGTACCGGATAGCGAAAGGTGTAACAATTACTGATTAGTGTGCAATATTATCCAATAAGGGAGCGAAAGTATGAAAAACACTGCACTCGACCACACAACCTACAAAAAACGTTTAGCTAACCGGAATCTAAACTTCAAGGAAATGACCAATATTCTCGCACTAATGTGTGAGATCAAGGTTTAGTCCCTCGCTGTCACCGTTGAGAGTTAGTTCGAGGTGAGGCCAGGAAGGTATTCATATTTCAATATGAAATGCGTTATTGCATTGCACACAAGTGTGAGTGTGTGTGTGTGTGTGTGTGTGTGAGAGAGTGTGTGTGTGTGTGTGTTTGTGTGTGTGTGTGTGTGTGTATATATATATATATATATATATATATATATATATATATATATATATATATATATATATGTATGTATGCATATATATATATACATCCATACATATTGTAATATATAGACAGATAGATAAATAAATAAATAAATAAAGAGATAAATAGATATATAGTTATTCATATACATATATACATCCGTATCTCAGTACATATAACCACACGCTACTCATATCAAGAGTACATGGACAGTGGAAGTGAAAATAGAGAAAGTAATAAAAGAGAGTAAGAGTTAACGGTGTTGAACCTCATGACAGACAAATAGACATAGAGAGATAAGTAAATATAATCATATCGGGATTGAAATCTTGATCATAATAGTAATATGACTTTGGTAATATTATTAGCAGTAATTGTAGTTGTTATAATGAATATAAAAGGTGTTGATAAGGATAATGACTACGATGATATTTATTAGGGTTGATGATGGATATGATAATGATATTTTGATAATAAAGATCATAGATATAAAAATAATGATAATAACATTGATAGTAGTGGCAATGATGATAACAGTAATAATCAAGACAATAAAAAATAATGATTGATTATAATTATAATGATAAGAATAAGAATTACTGCAATATCCAGTAATAGTCCAGTAATAGCAGCACCTTTATATGATAACGACAATCATAATAATAGCAGCCGTAATAATGTAAATGGTAATAAAGGTAATAATGCTATGAAATAATGTAGATCGACAGATACACTGATAGACATTGGCAAAAAGGTGGATAGATAAATATGTAGGTAAAGATGACGAGAAACAAACTGGATCCCCAGGAAAGTCCAGTAATTCCTTCCTTCTTTGAATTGATCTCTACTTCAGTTTTGGATTGCTGTCAGATAAAACACAGACTGAAATTTGGGGAAGAACTTTCCTCTTCAGTTGATGTGAAATACTAATGCTGAACAGAACTGAAGCTTAAGTCTTCCCATATAAGGCAGTTCATGCTTTATCTGGGCAAGTGTGTTTTATAACTTGTCATCTGACATTGAGTGTGGTTCACCGCCTTCTCTTTTGTAAAACCAGCTGGTCCATTTTCTGAATGTTGACTTGATACAGGATTCCATGGATGATCCTTGAGCTCAACGCAATCGCATCGAGAATGCAATGGGCGCAGTGGAAAGGATGTAGTGAGGATGGAGAATAAAAAAGGACGGAGAAAAAAAATAGGGGAAGAAGGAGAGAGAGAAGGGGCGGGGGAAGAGAGAACGAGAGAAATATATAAAGACGCGCGAGTGAGAGAGAGAGAGAGAGAGAGAGAGAGAGAGAGAGAGAGAGAGAGAGAGAGAGAGAGAGAGAGAGAGAGAGAGAGAGGAGAGAGACGTCTGTAAATAACGAGAGAGAGAGAGAGAGAGAGAGAGAGAGAGAGAGAGAGAGAGAGAGAGAGAGAAAGAAAGAGAGAGAGAGAGAGAGAGAGAGAGAGGAGAGAGACGTCTGTAAATAACATCATATAACGTCACTCTCTCTCAGATAAGATAATGTATGAACTAAAGTAGTTCATGCGTTAGTTTGCCCGGGAAAAACATATGGAATGAGTTCTAGATAAATTGATAATGCAGTGAGAGAGAGAACGATCAGGGCCTAAGACAAAACGTTCAGAGTAGCAAGTTTCAGTCAACCGATCCTTAGACTGAAATAGTCTGCTTATGTAGCCCTCGAATACAAACCCCTACCAATAAAATAAACCCTGGGTGATTTTCACATTCGATTATTCCTGAAATAATTAGCGTAAAATAATACTGTTCGTCAATATAATTTTTCAATAAACAATACCCTTGCCATCACAGTGGAAAATAAAATCAAGGCACATGATCTCGGTTTCCACTGTTTCGGTAACTCTAGTCCAATATCGCTGAAGATTTTGAACGTAAGTTGTTACCAACAGAAATCAGATGGCTGTCCAATGGAAACTGCCACGGGGGATTTTGCTTAATTTTTAGATATGTTAATGAACATAAACCACAATATTGCCAACATATTAGATGTTCACAAATTTCAAGGAAGTTTTTTCGCAACCGACATGAAATGAGGTCACATCAGCTCTTTGCACGTTTCTGTCAAAGTCATCCAAACGACGCATATGCAACAGTGAGCTCTTCCAAATAAAGTAGAGATGGAGAGGAGACCAATAATGACCTTGTTCTGTATTGACCTGCATAAAGACATATCTAACTGGTTTAAAGATTGTTGATAGTTTTGTTTCCATTATTTCTGTATTCATGTTGTATCATTCGTTATCTGCTTATTTATTTTTATAAAATACACTCCGAATTCATCCCTAGATAAAAGCAATAGTAAAACAGGAATACAAAATGGAGAATATATTTTGCTCCAAAATGAGATGACGCCAAAGTTCAAAAACTCCTATCAAGACCATCGTAAAATATAAACAAATGATAAAAAATGAACCTTGACGCTACCCTACACCGAAGAACAAAGCCTATTTATTGCCTTTCCAAAATCCCAATGCGAGGCTTCAGCATAGCAGTCCAGCTTCTTTCTCGAACTCGGGGATCTGAAGCTTCGACTTAATACCTTCTAAGCATGAGGTTGAGAAGCTGATGTCACTGTCCGAGCACATCCATTCCATTAAAAGTATCAGGACTCCGTAGTTACTGGTGAAATGTAAAATTTACCTGCTGATATTCCTGAAAAAGTTGAATTTCTTTATAGGTTTATAGTTGTTGTTTTAAATTTGCTTTAGACCTAATTCTAATAAAGAGGTGTGTGTCTGTATGTGTGTTTGTCGTGTGGGTGGACAAGGGAGGAGGCCTAGGAGCCAAGGGAAACCACTCGTGTCTGTTCTGTTCTTCGACGCAGGATGATCCTTGAACTTCTTATGGGGGAGAGTGAGGAAGCGGAACAGAAAAGGGCGGTAGGGATAAGAAAGAGAAATGAAGTGCAGAGAAATGGAAGGCATTAAAGAAAAAAAAGAGATAAGACGCTATGTGTAGTCGCATTTACAACTTATGTGTTTGAGGTGTTTTGCTTGTTCCTATGTAAGTGTTTACGTAAGCGAATATGCGTATGTGCAAGAGGAGGCATATTCATACATATGTTTATATCAGTATATTTCTATATCGCAGAAAGTAAAATTTCATATATTCCCTCCGCTGTCATCTTACAAATATTGAATTTACATCATACATTACACCCTGAAAATAGTTTAACCCCAAGCGTTACTGAGATATTATTCAGATCTCGTATGCAATGATCTCTAAGAATGTGAATCAGTAACATATAGTTTAGATACCTCGTATCTTAATTAGATCGTTGTTATATCATCATTTCGTGGATATTAAAACAGTTACTTACATTAAAAGGCATGTTATGAATACTTCATCTCGTATGTTACATATTTACTAATCGCGAAAATACATTCTAAATGGCTGCTCTCTATTTCTTTCCTAATGTTTATAAGTGAATGTGATATGTTACTTGATTATTAACAGTCAAGATAGATAAATTGGTTATTCATCAGACAGCTATTTGAAAAAAGAAACTCCTTTCATTTTCCTCCTGATTTTAGAAAGTGTCGAGTCGCCATCTTGGAATTTAGTTTTGCTATTGACATCCGAAAGAGCTGAGTCATCCTCGAAGTTATCTTCACCGCCTTCTTCAAGAAAACGAGAAGTTAGCAGCAGGAGAGTAAGTTGATGTTCGTGTGACTAGTGTGTATGTTGCGCGCCCACGCGTGTGTATGTGTGTGTGGGTGATGAGTGAGTTAGTGAGTGGATGAATGTGTGTGTGTGTGTTTGTGTGTGTGTGTGTGTGTGTGTGTGTATGTGTGTGTGTGTGTGTGCGTTAATGTGCGCCATATCATTTTCGTATATTAGTGTGTGTGTGTGTGTGTTTGTGTGTGTGTGTGTGCGTGTGTGTGTGTGCGTGTGTGTGTGTGTGTGTGTGCGTTAATGTGCGCCATATCATTTTCGTATATTAGTGTGTGTGTGTGTGTGCGTGTGCGTGTGTGTACGTGCATTAGTCTGTATAGCTACGTGGCAGAGTGTGTATTACTATATACATACGTATTTGTATGTATGTTTGCTGCACTCAATATTGCTCACCAGTAAAAAGAATCTTGTTTCATACGATAAGGCTTTATCGGAAAACACAGCTGCAAAAGCTTGTCTAAAACCGTGAAAAAGAACTTGCTTTCCAATCACTGCATAAGAATGAAAAATAGACACGAAAAAGAAGAAAAAGGAAAAAAGTAAGATAAGATATAATAATACTCTTCCTTATATTTACATTGTGATGCATCCCCATACTTTACCTCTAAAAACCCTCCTCCCGCAACCAAAAACCTTTACCATATATTTAAAACATTACCACAAACAGCCTCCGACCGAGAGAGCAGTCCGTCGTGCTTTAATACTCCTTAGGAACCTACTTCATTCCTCTCCATTAATGTTGCAACTAGACAATATGAAATAGTTTTCTTCCGTCTTCCATTCCAGTTAATTCATTCTTTCTTTTATCTATTCAATTTTATCAGGCAATCCCGTTTCCTCGTTTGCCAATGGCCGTAAGAGGTTTATGTTCTCAGCCAATGACTTGTTCTACCAATACATTTAGATTGAACACTCAATTCTCATTTCTCGGTTTCTTATTCATTTCTGTTTCGGAGAGGAGGAGGAAAACTTTTATATTTATGTATATATACATACATACATCTCGCATAATCATACTGAAATATATAGAAATATAAATATATATAGTTATATTCAATATATACAGACATACAGACATTTAAATATATAATTTATACAAATATCATATATAATATTATAACATACATACAACATACATATATACATGTAATATATATATAATATATATATATATATATATATATATACTATATATATATATAATATATATATAAACATATTTACATATATATATATATATATATATATATATATATATATAGTATATATTATATAATATATAAAATTTATATATACTACATACAACATATAATCACAATATATACATTGTGAGTATATATATATAATACATATATATATATAATAATACAATATATAAAATTGATATATATATGATATAAAATATTCATATATCAATTTGTAGCATATATATATATATAATATATATATATATATACAATATATATATATGTTTGATACATAATATATATATATAATATATATAATTATATAAATATATATATATATAGAAAATATATATATAATTTATATAAGACATAAGATATATAGCATATATATATTATATATATACTAACATACATATATATATATATATTATATATATATATAATATATAATATATATATATAAATATAAATATATATATGATATATATATATAAAATATATATAATATATATAAGTATATAGGCATATATATAAATAAAAGAAAATTTATACATAATATATATAAATATTGGCATATATATATATATATAATATATACATAATATATATATTATATATATATATATATATATATATATATATATATAAATATACATATATATATTTATAGGCATATATATATATCTATATATATAATATATATATAACTATATATATATATATATATATATATAAATGTTATATATAATGTTACACTCACACATACACACCACACACACACACACATATATATATATATAATTATATATAATATATATATAATATTATATTATATAATAATATATATATATATATATATTATACCTAAATATATAATATATATATGTAAGAATATATAATACCATATTATATATCATATAATATATATATATATATATATCTATATATATAATGCCTACTAAAACATATATATATAAAACTATCACGTCAGATACTAAAATGTCATACACACACACATTACATATACATTAACACATATATATATAACCTATATAAATATATATAATATAACTCTATATCTCACTAATGTTATAGCATATATATATATATATATATATATATAGAATATATATATACATATACCTACATACATATTTGTATATAGGCATATATATATACTATATATAGAATATATATATATAAATATATATATATATAATATATATATATATAGATATATATTTATGTTTATTTATATGTATGTATGTATGTATATATAAATACCAATTAAATAATATGTAATATAATATATATATATAAATATATATATATAAATATATATATATTATATATATAATATATATATATATATAATATATATATTATAATATATATATATAAAGTATAATCTACACACATATATGTTTCAAGGCCATATATATATATACTAATATCTATATATATATATATATATATATCCATATATATATATATATAATAAGTTATATCGAGGCAATATATATATATATTATATATATATATATATATATATATGATAAATATATATAAATATATAGAAAAAATATATATCTATATATATATGACATATATATAATATTAAGTATATATAACACCCTATAAAACTCTCACAGACTCAAATATATAACTCACCACAATCCATATCATATCAAATATATATCTCATCATATATATAGTATATATATATTATAAATATATATATCTATATACTATAATTAATATATTAACTATATATATATATAATATATATACTATATATACTACTCAACCACACCATTTTTAAATTTGTATACACACACACCCACACACACACACACACTCACACACACACACACACACACACACAAACACAATCACACACCACTCATATAACTATATATCAATATATAAATATATATCACTATACACTATATATATATATATAGATATATATAGATACCATATTCATGCAATAAACACACACACACTCACGTATACAAATATAATGAAATATATATACACTCACACATAAATACAATCATAAAAGATATCTATATATATAGAATATATATATATTATTATATATATTTAATTATATATAATACATACAAACATACATACAATACATACATACATACATATTATATATATATAGATATATATATATAATATATATATATCTATATAATATACATACATACATACAATTCAATACTACATATTATACATACATATATATATATATATTATATATATATAATATATATAAATATATAAATTATATATTATATATATATACATATTTAGATTATACACTGTGTATAGTATATATATATACATATATTATAAATATATTAGATATATATATAGATATATAGATATATATAATATATATATACATATACATATCTATTGATATAATATAATAGATTTATATATATATAATACTAGATATATATACAAATATATATATACATATATAGCATAATATATATATATACATAGATAAAATATATATATATATATTATATATATTTTATATATATAGATATGTAATATAGATAGATATA
>NW_028234427.1:15845900-15848400 GCF_977035675.1 Penaeus japonicus | reverse complement strand
GACACACATCAAGGGTGGACGACTTGATTATGCCTGTCTGCTTGGCGGTCAGGGGATTCAAGGAGAATGTGAAATAGTAAGTGAGTTACTTAGTGATCATTTCGCCTTGTATATTAAGTTAGCTTTAGGTAAAAAACAAGTTAAATTCAAAAGAAAAAGGCTTGTCGTAGACACAAGCGACAGAGAATTGTTTATTTACAATATGGAGGGCTGGTACAGAGATTACACACCCCTAAGTTTAGATAGGTTCAGCGAGGATTTGTTAAGTGCGATAGAAAGATGTTTACCTACAAAGGCTAAGTCACACAGAAAGGAGAAGAAACACGGAGCACGGAAAAACAGATACTGTAGTGATAAGACACTTAAAGGGTGGACACAAATGTTAAGGATGGCACACAGGGAATGGGCTAAGAGAGGCAGGCGGGAAGAAGATAAAGATAAACTCCCTAACATATCGAAGAGGTAGGTGGAGAACAGAAGGGAAGTAAGGGTAAAGTAATGGTCAGAGTTTGCGCAAAATATTGAGGAAAGTAAAAGTCTCAAAGAAATATGGTGTCATGTAAACAAGGTGAGGGGCAGGACAAATAGCCTCATCGGTCACCCACACCCAGAGGAGGAGGCAAACAAACATATTGAGAAATGGGCAAAGGCATCTTCTCTGGTTTCATTACCACAGAGCACTCGTGACGCTTTGTTTGCATGGGAAGCCGAAAGAAAAGGACAGGTTGTTTCATCGGCAAACATCACTGCAGTATCTTGTCAGCCAATAACTACACACGAACTTCTAAATGCTGTTAAAAGAGGGAAAAGCACTTCGCCAGGGGAAGATGGAGTGACATATGATATTCTCAACTTATTAGCAAGCATGACGAACAGCCCTCTCATTGACCTATTTAACATGAGCTACGCGGAGGGTAGATTACCGAAGGCCTGGAAGAAAGCTATTATAATACCTATTCCAAAATCAGCTGGCGGTTACAGACCTGTATCTCTGACTTCCTGTATATGTAAAATGATGGAGCGAATATTATTAAATAGACTAATGTACATGATTGAAGATAAACTGTCGTCTAATTTGTACGGCTTTATGAAGGGAAAGGGAACATCAGACTGTGTAATTCAGTGTTTATCTAATGATGCAGAAAAGTGTAGAGTCTTTATAGATTTACAGGGAGCCTTTGATAAAGCTAATGGGGAGGTCATTCTGTATGAATTGACAAGACTGGGTGTAACAGGAAAGTTGCTGAGATGGATTGGTGACTATCTGACAGATAGGAAAGCTTGCGTATGGTTTCAAGGCTGTTTCTCAGAGGAGAAACGTCTTGAGCTAGGTACTCCACAGGGGGGTGTTTTAAGCCCAATGCTCTTTAATGTACTAATGAACAGGATAGCCTCAGAGGAATACCCTAAGGGCGTTCAGCCAATCTTATATGCAGATGATATATTGATACAAGGGACCACTCATCGCCATTTACAAACAGCGCTGGACAGATTTACTAGTCTTGCTCAAACATTGGGGCTGGTTATAAATGAAGAAAAGACCAAATTTCAGAGTAAACAAAGAGGCAACGTGCCACTTACTCTAAACAACAAAACAGTGGAGAAGGTGTCAACATATAAATATCTGGGTATGTACATTGGCTTCACTGCCTCAAGCAAGGATGCTGAAGTAAATCACGTACTAACACAGTGCAAGGCTCGACTGCGGCCGCTCAGGGCACTTGCTTGTCGCGGGATAGGAGCCGGGGTGCCTCTGCTGAGGCTAGTCTACATTAGTACAGTAAGAGCTCTGGTGGATTATGCAGCACCAGCACTTTCTATAGCTTGTCAGGGGAGGCTCCGAAGGCTTGAAACCATGCAGAATGAAGCTATGCGTATTATCCTCGGGTGTCAAAAGAATGCTAGGATAGACATAATGAGAACAGAGACAGGATTGCAAAGCATTGCACAGAGAGTAAGCGAGATTAATGTCATAGCAGCCGTTAGGCTCATGAGAGGGAACAGTGGAAAGAAATTAGTGAGAGATATGGTCAGCGGTTTTTACAACATAAGGACTTTTTATAGACAGGGCAAACGAGGATATATGAAGGCGCTTAAAAATGATATAGAGTTTTATGGCTTGCAAAACTTTTGCCAATCGTTTCAAGCATCCGCCAAAGTGCCACCATGGGAGGATCAGACGATTAATGTAGATGTCGATCCCCTCTTTATGAATAAGAGGCTTTATGAACCTGGTCAACTTAAATCAAGATATGGTCATAAAATAAAGAGTCTAACACGCCTTGATATTGCTCATGTCTACTGCGATGGGTCAGTTTTGAAAGATGGCAGAGCAGGATGTGGGGTTATCATCAGACAGTTCACTGCAAGTGGCGTGGTCACCACAAGCAGTGGGATATGACTGAGTAATCATATATCGTCAACACAGGCTGAGTTATGGGCAATATTGACAGCACTTAAAAAGATTGAAATTATTAATAAAGATGCTTTCTTTTTTGTG
>NW_028234427.1:15783400-15788400 GCF_977035675.1 Penaeus japonicus | reverse complement strand
GATTTGAAATTGAGGGAATGAAGAGGCTGGAAGTAGAGTATTTGATAACAGAGGGGAGAGATGAAAGCGAGAAAATTGGCGAGGAACTTTACTGTGAGGAGCGAGAGGCGTAATGACAAGCCATGAAGGGAGGAACAGGAGGGAAAGCCAGACGCGAAGGAAAGAAACATAGAAGCAAGAAAGGAGAAGAACAAAGAAAAGGAAAGCAGATATGACAAGAACATGGACACAGAAAGGCCAGGCAAACGATCTTGAAATAATCGAAATATCGAGAATGAGAAAACATAAGGAATATAATCAAGAATATAAAAAAAAGCGTATGAATAAAATAAACGAGCAAACTTTATGAAGATCAGTCAGTCAGACGTCAATAGTTATAGCCGGAGAAGAAGCAGTTATTATCGCTAAGATAATAATTATCATAATTTAAGATAACATTGATTTACTTAATGACCAACACCCAAGCATTAAGTTTACGTTTGAAATAGAAAAAAATACTTTTCTTGACGTACTAATCTCAAAAGAAAACGGGCGCTTATGTTCTACCATGAAAAGGAAATCCTCCTTTACTGGTTTATGATTGAAGTATTTGAGCTTTTCACCTCGCAATAGCATTTCCATATTAATTATGTCAGCCAACAATAATTCCAACTGTTCCCAAGGAAAACAAATACATAAAACTACCACATTTCGATTATTTAGTTGTATTTTATGTCCGTAAATAATTAAGTAAGATGCCGAAACATTAATTCCTACAAGTTAGATTGAAAATTGTTTTCCCCAACAGTTATAATATCAAGCCTTTTTTTTTTTTTTTTTTGATGGACAAGACGTTGGCTCAAACAAAGAATTCTTGAACGCGTGGGTGAGTCCATACAAAAAGGCTCAGCTGAACAACTCTACTATCCGCTAATATTCACACACACAAGACATCACCATCACAGGCTCGATCCTCCCATCCCAGAATCGCTGCATATACATCAGATGAAATCAGAGCTTAACACTGCCACAAAGATTTTTTACAGTGTAATTATGCCCAAACAAGCAATTCTCTCTATGGGTGTGTTTCCGCATTTTCCTTTCTTTTTCCTTTGTGCGTGATTATTGTCCTGATCTTTATGTTTTCGTTTGTTTACTTGCATCTCATACTTTATATGTATATATATATATATATATATATATATATATATATATATATATATATATATATATATATATATATATATGTGTGTGTGTGTGTGTGTGTGTGTGTGTGTGTGTGTGTGTGTGTGTATATATACATATATATATACATTTATATATGGATTTTTGTTAATATTGTGAATCTTATTTTATATTTTACATTTCTTGTCCAGACCTAATATTCTACGCTTATATATTGCATTAGAGATTCTAATCAATATTGCTATTGTCCCTAGCAACATGATCACCGTTGATATCTTTAACATCGTCATTAACATTACCATAAATTATGATTTTGATACTCTCATATCTTCCCTTTATGTCGCATTCTCATGTAATTGAAACGCAGTTGAAAGCCAGCCGCTATAACCTGCGCTCGAGCCTCGACGAAGCAGCCTGAAAGAACTGGCATTTCTGAAGCGATTATTGGTCGTAACTCTATTCTCACCAGTCATTAACTTTATTTGGCAGTTTTTAACTCGTAATGTTGATCCCTAGAATTCTGCAATAACTTCAATGTCAGTTGGACTTCTTTTGCAGAATGAGAAAGGCAGCGTTATATACTGGATGAAATGAGATGCTCGTGTTAATTTTTTACCTTTAAGGTAAATAGCAAAGCTTATGATTTGTTAAGCTAGGTCTTGGTTGGATGTTCATGGTGTTAAAACTACTTTATCTAGTGTGTGTATGTTTGTGCGTGTGTGCTCTGCATTTATGCATTTCCGATTATGTGTGTGTGTGTGTGTGTGTATGTGCGTGTGTGTGTGTGTGTGTGTGTGTGTGTGTGTGTGTGTGTTTGAGTCTGTTTGTGTATGTGTGTGATGTATGTGTGTGTTTGTGTGTGTGTGTGTGTGTGTGTCTGGCTGTCTGTCCGTGTAGTCTTTTTTTCTAATCTTGTCTTTAAACATGTTTCTTTTTTATGTGTGTTGTCCGTCTGTCTTTTACTAAGTCTCTCTTAGTTTACCCGTTTCTTTTTCCTCTTTACCTTCTTTTCGATCAGAATTTTTACCCAGACAAACAACAAAAGAATGATGAAAAGTAACAGAGAAAAAAAACGAACTCAAAATCCACAGCGAATTCAAATTCTCTCGAACAAAAGCTTTCAACAAAAGTATCTGCGAGTTCGTACTCAAAACTGCGTCTTAAATCCGTGTTGAGGAAAGGGGAAGTTTTCCCTGTAATAAATTGCTGTTATATCACCCCTAACTTCCTGTCAGAGGTTCCTTGCCCGACGGTTTTCCTTCTTCTACAGCTGTTTCAACTCCTGCAATTTGGCATCAGTGTTGTTGATTGCTCGGGAATGTATCTTTTTCGCTGATTTAGTCTTCCGTTTGCTTACTTATGTCTGCTTCATGATATGTATATGATCTTTGGTGTTTTTGTTGTCGACTGAAACTGAGTGTTAGAACTACGTTTATTTATTAGCATATTTAGCTAAACTTCTATTCATCTATTCTCTTATTTAGTCACTTGAATAAGCATCATGCATGAGTCGAATTAAATTTAATAATTCACACACACACATATATATATGCAAATTTTACCTCCCTGACAGAGAATTGAACTCTGACCAAGAATTCCGGCTCTTAACCAATACACCATCACGAACCCACTAGGAGTCGGGATTCACAGTTCAGAGGGCCCGAGTTCAATGCACTGTCAGGGAGGTAAATATTTCTTCTATATTAAAATGCGTTACTGCATTCTACCATCTTTCACACACACCTACACACACACACACATGGGTCGTGTAGTCTGTTGGTTAGAAGCCGGGATTGTCACTCTGACGACCCGGGATCGAGTCTCGGTCAGGGAGGTAAAATTTGTATTTCTATATCAAATGCGTTACTGCATTCTGCCATCTTTCTCACATAGATATAACCTCGGTAACCTGATTTATGACTTGAATTTCTAATTTATTCCTGCCGAGTATCTACGGGAATTGTCTGTAAAACCTCGCTATCACTGCTCTGCTAAGAGCATATAGGTAACTTCCATGATGGATTCAAGGCATCTGGTTAGACATTCCTTTTAGTGGGTCGTGTAGTCTGTTGGTTAAAAGCCACTATGACCACCCGGGATCGAGTCTCGGTCAGGGAGGTAATTTTTTTTTTATATATGAATATATATATATACATACATATATATATATATATATGTATATATATATACATATATATATATATATATATATATATATATATATATATATAATTATGTTTATATTGAGGTTCTAATTTCTTTTTTTTTTCTTTTTTTGAAATAACAGTTACAGATTTTAGTACAAAACCTATCTTCTGTGGGAGGGATACATTTCTAAGAGGTACACTCCTTGTTTATTTCCATTATCAAACAGCCTACTTTTACTTAGTCACTCCTCCACAGTAACTTCATAGAGCGATGACACGTAGCAAGTGCTGACCTCTGGCTGTAAAGAACCGGAGGTGCAAGACGTGCAGGCAGTGTGAGAAGAGGAAGTTGAACCAGACCATGTGCTGCAGCTGCTTTGTTCTCTTGTGCCAATATATCTGATCTGTATTGTGCCACTCGCAGCCGTGAGCACAGGTTGCCTTTCTCTTCTCCATCTCATTAGTCTCTTTTTTTCTGGGGATAGTTATTTCTTTCATATTTGTTGTGAAAGTAAAAGAACGTTGGAAATATTAGGAAGTATAAGTACAAAGAAAACAATTGAATAACCTTACGTAATATATATTTTTAGAAATTTTTATTTCGAAATTAAAGTACTATCGTGAATAAATCACATTTTTACAGTGTTTCTTTTTTTTTTTTTTGAATCCTTGAAGGTCGGCTGAAACTTCCAGAAGCTCAAGATTCCATGCTACGTGTAACAGATCTGTGCCAAATCAACACGTATACATTGCAGTTTCCATGGAGATCATGCCCCTTGACGATATGCGTCATAATTATCTAAAAATGGCATGAACGAGTCACCTGCATCCTTCCCAATTAATTTCTTTGAGTAAAGGTTCAGGTGTGACAATTAGATGCCTCTGGCTTTTTCTGCTCATTTAACTATTTTTATAATTTTTAGAATGTGTATGTGTGCACCTGCTGCCAGGTCAATGGCATTGGCGAATGTGAAGATAACCAAATCAAGTGAGATATCTGATTGCATGGCAGATCCTAGATCCTGTTTGACCTTCTGGAAAGCAAAATAAATAGAGCAGGAACTCTCATGAAATACAATACAAATCTTCAATTGGATTAGACTCCCATCTTTTTCATCGTAGATTTTGCAGTAGCAGATGAATATTATTTCGGTTAATAAGATATGATTCGGCATAGCAGCTGACTAGAAATGTCAGTTTAATCCCGAAAGTTAATTACTGACCTCGGATTTCAACGATCCTCCTTTGACCCTTATAACCCTTTGTATAGCACTATCTCTCTACCTATCTATCTGTCTATCTAGTTACATATGCATGTGCACTCGCGCGCGCGCGCGCGCGCGTGTGTGTGTGTGTGTGTGTAAATACGCCTGCATTATTGTGTATTTTTATTATGGGTTTATATGACCTATGGTATTTAGTAGGGAGAGCATAATTGTATCATATCAGATGAAAATTAATGAAATAAAATTCATGAAATTAATCATGAAAGGAAAAATTAGCAGACTGCATTACCAAATACCATCATTCTGTTACATACTCATTTTATAAATCTGGTAATTAAATGTATATGTACAGTGCACTGCGTTGCGATAAAATACATTGATTATTTGTTTTTCAAGCTTTTATATTTTGCAGTCACTTTGATAACAATAATAATTTGATTATCATATACATATATTTAGTTAC
>NW_028234427.1:15768400-15770900 GCF_977035675.1 Penaeus japonicus | reverse complement strand
AGAAGTTTCTAAAGACACTTGGAACGAACAAATGAACAAAAATTATATCAGACCAATGATAAAATCCAGTGGTCTAGAAGTCAAGTATCCTTTTGGTACGAGGAACACGGCAAAAAAAAAAAGAAAAAAAAAAAGAAAAAATAAATCAATATGAACAAAATACATATTGTGATTTCAACTTTACTTTAATAAGGAAACTCAGCGGATATATTCGTGTGTAGAGTGCTTTTTATTTTGTCTTCATGTAATATTGTTACCTACTAAAATTGTAGATAGAGTCCATAGTATCTCATTATATTCGATAGGATCAGTCTGAGAGAAGTATTACAGTATTATGGGAGATAAAAAGAAAAAAAAAATCAGTTTTACATTTCTTCGCATTTTTTACGATGATAAAAATCGATCAACAATACGGTTACGTCACCTTGTGAAATTTTCTTACTGGTGGCACGTACGGGTCATTCGTGTCCAGCGGAATAAACCATTGTAAACATACAGCAATCCGGTCGAAATTAAGAATTAAATTGTGTTTGATTGAAGCCTATTTATCATTTCTTTGCTAGATGGTAAATACTTATGTTAATTGAGCAGAAACATATGAGACCAAAGGAAGAACTCGTTAAACATTAGGCTACTGTTTGTATGAAATAAGTATATCCTAAAGTGTCATATAATTGTTTAAATTATATTAATAGACCGTAAACAAAGAGGATATAAATTGCTCTGGACAACAGCCGCTAAGCGGGCGCCACTGTCAGTCATTTCAACACAACATCAGTCAATAGACGCAAATATTGCTTATGAGACTATGTGCTGTATACTAACATCGAATAATCATATTCTCAGCAATACGAAGGTCATTATCGTGATTCCTCATCATCATCATCACCATCATCTCCGAAATCACCACTTTTATCATCATCTCATTATCATCTCATTATTATAATTATATCACCATCCCTATGCATCATGATTCTCATTATTATGATAAGAAGAATAGTCAGTACCAACGATATCAGTAATGATAAGTGAGGACAATAGCATAGTATTACTGGTGAATTAATAAAGTCATAGGAGCAAGTCTTTTGCCAATTATATTTCATCAACCTACATTTACGAACACTGCCCTTTTTCACACGATTTATACATTTAAAAACCACTTACGAAACCCGCCGACCGTGAACAAGTGGAGGTAAAATGACATGAAATCCTTTTTTTTTATGAACACGCCGTAAATTAATGAGAAAATGTGCGTTCGAGTGAGGTGGCAATGCTGGGTTCTCGTTTAACTTTTGTTGTCGTGTCCGATCTTCGTTTTTGATTATTTATTGTTATTGTCAAATTATAGTTATCATCATTATAATTATTATCATTATTGTTTTTATCATCATCATTATTATTGTGATTGTTACTACTATTATCATTATCATAATTATCATTATTATCATTAGCATTAGCATTATTAGCATTATTGTTTTATTATTATTGTCATTATTGTTATTGTTATTGTTATCCTCACTATCATTATCATTATTTTCATTATTATCATTACCACTATTATTATTATTATTGTTGTTGTTGTTGTTATTGCTGTTTATTATTATCATTATTATTATTATTATTATTATTAGTATTATTATTACTATTATTATTATTATGTTATTATTATAATAATAATAATAACAATTATTATTATTATCACTATCATTATTATCATTATTATTATTATTATTGTTGTTGTTATTATTATAATTATTATAATAATAATAATAATAATAATAATTATTATTATTATTATTATTATTATTATCATTATTATTATTATCACCATTGTTATTATTATTATTATTATTATTATTATTATTATCATTATTATTATCATTATTATTATTATTATTATTATTATTATTATTATTATTATTATTATTATTATTATCATTATTATTATTATCATTATCATTATTATTATCATTGTCTTTATCATTACCATTACCATTGGCATTACCATTATCATTATCTTTATCATCATCATTTTTATTGTTATAGCTATTATTATTTCCATTATTATATATATTGCTATTGTTATTTCTATTTTTATCTTTAGTATTACTATTATTATCATTATAATTATTATTATTATCCTTATTGATATTATCATCATCATCTTTATCATCATTAGTATTATCAATAGTATTGTCATTATAATCATCATCATAATATTCCACTGATTGCAGGCTGATTATCACGTGTCATTTGAATTGCGGAGCGATCAAATCGAGGCGTTCGTGAGCGGCTTTATGGACGTCCATTATTTTACAAATGATGAATACAAAATTGCTCATGCCAAGGGATACGGGAAGCGCCCGACCGAAACGACCCCTCCCCTTCGCTGGACTTGTTCTTACTATCATCATCATGGTCACTATCATCATCTTCATCATCGTCACTATCATCATCGTCACTATCATCATCGTCACTAACATCATCGTCACTATTATCA
>NW_028234427.1:15725900-15728400 GCF_977035675.1 Penaeus japonicus | reverse complement strand
GTGGGTCGGCGTATGTCTGACTTTCTCAATGAAATCCAAAGAATGCTTAATGTGACTATTCGTTACGATCTAATTTATGTCCTTACTGTTGCTGTGTCTTGTTAATGTGTGTGTGAGTGTGTGATAGAAACACACAAACACACACACACACACACACACACACACACACACACACACACACACACACACACACACATATATATATATATATATATATATATATATATATATATATATATATATATATATATATATATATATATAATATGTATTAAGGTGAGAGACAGATACTGCGCGCGGTGTTGATAAATTCATATTCATGATATGAGATTTGCTTGCATAAGCCTCTCTCTATAACGGGCTGTTCGTGTGATCCCAAAGATATTCATGTAATTTAGGGATTCAACTTTGGCAATATCAGTCTCATTGTCTGCGATTTCAAATTAGTGGATTTCATGATATGTCACATCCTTCATCTCGGTTTCATGCGTATGTAAAAATTAATATAAAAAGTTCGACATTACTACTGAAATTTCGCAATCTTTTTTTTTTTTTTTTTTTTTTTACTTTTAGATAGATATTTAAAAAGGAAAAGGCAAAGATGAACCTAAAGATATTATTTGAAGTATTCCTGTATCCTCTATATGTGCCTAAGCAGATAATACACCGGTTGAATTTGGCCATGAAAGATTCTGATTTCTGGCCGTTCGAAGTGTAATATTTCTTCTTATTAATTAATTTGGATTAATAGTTTTGCGTTAAAAGAAGTTGACAGCATATAGAATCTCTTTTATCTTTCTTGTTTTTATCATCAACTTAGGGGGAATTAAATTCCATGTCGTCCAGATCCTTATACAACATTCTAAGTAATAAATCCACTAATGAGCATTAGGCTTTTAACAGTTAGTGATAGTACGATCGTTTTGGCACATTGGTTAAGGGGCGAAGGGTTTTCCTTACACGCGTTCACTCTGCAAAAGGCTTTTCTCCTTTAATGCCCCTCAAAACTACACCTGAATTTACGCTTTTCTTTTGGTTCCTGAGTTCTTCATTAAAGTCTTGCTTCTTAATCATTATTATTCTTTTTTTTTATAAAGAAAAAAGCTGTACCTTTCCCTTTCAACTTAAATCCAATCACACCAGAGCCACTCTATTCCCAATTGTTACCGAAAATCCTTGCAGTCTGCTTCGGGAGGACGTCATCGCTACGCCCTCCAACAAAGGCAACTCGGCGGTGGTCCTCGACCGCGCTTCATACCTGCAAAGGGCCCAGGACTTGTTGAGCGACGCCTCCGCTTACGTTCCCCTAACCAACGACCCTCGGGAACGCATTGCGTTTCAACATCGCCTGATGCAGTCGGCGTTGTGTTGCACGGAGGAGAACCTTTACCAAAGGATCAGGGTTTTAAACCCTCGCCCCCTCACTTCAGTGGCCTATTCAAAAACCCATCAGCCGGCCGTGCCTCCGCGCCCCGTCTTGGCACCGTCTCTTAAGCTCAGCTAGGACTTCATCGCCCGTATTTAAGGAGTCACGCCCGTGACCACGATAGCTCTAGGCGCCCTTCCATTTCATAGTGGATTAGGAGTGCGACGACTATCTCCCCTTCTTGGACACCTTGATTCATCGTTCTACTGATTTTTTTCTCCTTTTCAGTCTACAGAAAGTGGGATGTACATACACTTCCACTCTTACCACCCCCTCCATATTAGGGGAGGTGTCGTCGTCCCTCTCTTACTCGTAGCACTCCGCATCTGTGATCCGAAACAAACGGATGGAGGGATCAATTTTCCACGTCGATTCTTCAGAAAGGTTGGCTATGTTTTCGAAGCCGCGCTTTCGAACGCCCGTCGTACCTTCTACCGTAACTTTCCTCATAGAGAAACTACTCACCTGACCATTCTCAGCCTGCCATAAACGGAGGAAGTCTACTCACTCCGTCGCTAGCTTCACCTTTTTAACTGCAAGTTCACCTATCACCAAGTGAACACTGTCCGTCGCAATCTGGTACACATATGTCTTTCCTCCGCTTGTAAGGTAGGCACCTCAACACAAGCAGCTTCATGCAGGGGCTACACTAATAACACTCTTCTGTCATCAGCTGCTACTTTTCTCACTGACTCTGTGACCTGAGGTGACCTGCATTCGTTCCCGCTCACCTGTCCTTTCCTACCTGCGCTTCCACTAACCTGTCCTCACCTGCCCTTCCTATGCCGTGTTGCTTCCCCTTTAGCTTCTTACATACCTTCTCTCCTCTTTCTCCTCAAATCTGGAGCTGAAATCTAGGACTTCAAAACTGTTTTATTTCTATTTTTTTCGATAAACTTGCCATTGTATCGACACGGTAATATTTTTGTCATTTACACACATACACGCGTATATATATATATATATATATATATATATATATATATATATATATATATTATATATATATATATATTAATATATATATATATATATATATATATATATATATAATATATATATATATATAATATA
>NW_028234427.1:15700900-15705900 GCF_977035675.1 Penaeus japonicus | reverse complement strand
TTTATATATACCCTTTATCTGGCATCACATACCTATTTTTGGTAATAGTTTTAACATACTAAGATACCCACCACAATGCTAGTATAAACATCATGTTTATACTCATCATCCCTGCAGCGAGGGAGGCCTTGTTTACTTTACATCCTGGAAGTTCGAGGCTAGTTCATAGTGCAGTGAACCGAGGAATATAGAACATTTGAATGAAATCAATTCTTTGTATGGAACCTACGTAATATGAGACACTCCTTATAATACTTTTTGTCCTTTGGTTTTAATGTTCTTCTAATTACTCCTTTCCTTCTGTGCAGTCTTCTTGTTTTTCTTTTTCTATTCCACCTTAATATTTTCGCTTCTATTTTCCATTCCTTTTTTTTCTTATTGCCATAATTCGCTCACAAAGGAAAACATCCATGATTGATTTCATAACATCCAAAATATACGTTTTTGTTTGTTTGTTTGTTCGATGAAAAAAACGAATTTGATTGCCCGAGACTGACAAAAAACAATAATAATAAAAAAAAAGAGCAATCAACCATCACAGTATCAGAGGCCATGTTAGAAATTAACATTGATATGATTCCACGATGACTACACACAAATTTGGTCTGATGTTGAGCATAAAATTCGAATTACGGGCGATTACGGTGCATTTGTCAGACGAAGGATGCGCGGCTCTAGTCCGGATAAACGAGAGGAGGCTGGCGGACAGGGAGCCAACTACCTCAACCGGAAGGAAATGTAACCATGACATTGAATAAACTAACAATATAAAGATGGTTACATAAAAAAAAATCAATATGTCGATTAGCATTGTCAACAAAGAGTACTGCGTTGGCCCGGATGGAGAACGGAGTTTAATCACAGTTTGTTGAGTGCAAACATGCTGACAAATGATGAGTGATCAGAGGAGCGGCCTAGGGGACTTTAAACGCCTCGGGAATAGATAGGAATCTCTCTCTCTCTCTCTCTCTCTGTCTCTCTCTCTCTCTCTCTGCCTGTCTCTCTCTCTCTCTCTCTCTCTCTCTCTCTCTCTATCTATCTATCTATCTATCTTTCTATCTCTATCTATCTATCTCTATCGCTATCTCTATCTCTATCTCTATCTCTATCTCTATCTCTATCTCTATCTCTATCTCTATCTCTATCTCTATCTCTATCTCTATCTCTATCTCTATCTCTATCTCTATCTCTAACTCTCTCTCTCTCTCTCTCTCTCTCTCTCTCTCTCTCTCTCTCTCTCTCTCTCTCTCTCTCTCTCTCTCTCTCTCTCTCTCTCTCTCTCTCTCTCTCTCTCTCTCTTTCTCTCTCTCAGTCTCTCCTTCATCCTCCCACCACCACGGCTGAATGAACTCGATCCGCAATACCATTTACTTTTAACAGCTTCCCGTTCGATGATGCATTGAGTCATTGAAATTTATGCCTTCGATTCATAGCCCGACAACCGATCAACGTATTCACTAAACCTTTACCAAAATTACTCGTGAAATATATCAAATGAAAAAAAAAGAAAAGGGAAAAAAGAGTACTGTAATCAAGATTAAATGTATAAAAAAAGGAAACACAGATAAATCAAAATGAATAATCGATCAACAGATAATGAATAATATTACGTAGAGGTGTGTGTGTGTGTGTTTGAATAATGTTTGAATAATTCATTGGTAGATAAGGGCTTTCCGTAGTCTCATTCTCGATTTCAAATTCAAAACGAATTATTGCGTCGACTCAAATATATGCTTATTTATTATTGATTTTATTTCATCATTTATTTTATAAGCCAAAGTTGGACGCTTGGTATTAAATAATTTTTTTTCTTCATGAAAGAACGAGGCTTATGATGAAGATATCAAAAACAACGAAAATGATAATGATGGTGGTAATCATAGATTTACGATAAAGGTAATGATTACAATAATGATTATTGTTACAACAAAAGCAACAATAAGAATGATGATAAGGATAGTGATTATAATGATAATGATATCAGTGATAAAGAATAATAAAAGTATTCATAATAATGTTAATAATTGTTATGAAAATAACAATAACAACAATAAGGATTATGATGATGTAATAATGATAATGGTGATGATGATGATAATGATATTAATGAGGACAATAATAAAACTAATGATAATAATAATGGTAATGCTAATGATGATGATAATTATAATGACAGAATGATACAGATTATCATTATAACCATAATGATAATGATGATAAAAGGATATTGAAATAACAGTGATGATTGTTATTATAACCATAATGATAATGATAACAATAAAGTATCAATAATACCAAAAACAAACAGCAATAATAACAATAATAATAATGATGATGATAATGACAACAATAATAATGATATTGATAATGACGATTATAAAGATAACGAAGATAATAATGATGATGAGAATAAATTAAAATGATGGTGAGGATAATGATATCAAATCAATAATAATGATTGGTTGATGAATAAAGAAAATAATGAAAATAATGATATTGATGTCAATAGTAAAGATAGTGATAAAAATACTAATAAAAGAACATTATTGTAATAATTATGATATAATAACAATAATGATAAAACTAATAATGTCAATAACAATAGTGATAAAAGAAAAATCAAATTTTGATAATGATAATGATAATAATGACAACTGAAATAGCATCAGCCACAATAACCTAAACAAAGAATAATGATATTTCAATATTCAGGATCAAACTGAGCCCTTCACGCCTATCTTGACATGGTAATTGCATGCTCAATAGAATTTGATTTTATCTGCAACACTTACTAATATGCAGGATATATATGAACGATAGCATGACACTAACGCAGACCTGCTTGATACATCAAACTATTTATGTCTTCTTACATTAATAAGCATGCACATTCTGTCATATATATGTTTCTTTTTCACTCTATTTCACTATCTATCTTTCCATCTGCCTATCTATATATATCTCAATCTATCTTTCTATCTATCTATCTACAAATTAATATTACACACACACACACACACACACACACACACACACACACACACACACACACACACACACACACACACATATATATATATATATATATATATATATATATATATATATATATATATATATATATATATATATATATATATATATATATAGACACACACACAGACATATACACATGTTCATATACGCATACACATACAGTACGGGAGAAAAAGATCGTGGAACGGATGATGGAATGGAGAAATAGAGAGGATAGGAAATAGGAATATAGGGAGTGGGCTGGCTATATAAAAAAAATAAAAAAAAAGTTTTTGAAAGAGGACACAACTCCCCCAAACAAATGCACGGGGCACCCAAAAATAACACTCCCTCACACTAAACTCTAACCAGACAATGGCCGCAAAAGTTGAAATCGGAACGACGGAGCACAATTCTTCACCAATGAAGTACATATCACCAGCTACAAAACATATGCTATATGTACCCATCGTCCGCAGATGCAATATATTACCCAGCCAATTTACAGCGGGATAGATTCATAGGACCTTCACCGTGAGATACAATATATGGAATTGTTATCCGTAAGGGATATAAATTGTGCCATCAACACGATATGTATTATTATATATTGGCTTATGTAAAAAAATATCAAACTACATAATACTAATACTTAATACTTAAGCTAGTGGAAATATGTAAGACATATGACATGTTATATACCATATATAATTTTATAAAAATACTTGAAAAGCTGTCTGTAACTAACAGTTCTAAGAATAGTCCTATGTCAAGCATTAATCCTGATATGCCTTATCATATTTTCCAAAGTTAATTTATAATGAAATCGGAAAATCTAAGGTATAATATGTTATTTATAGTTATTTCTTGTGAAGTTTTAACATGTTAGGCATAGGTTACTGACGTCGCAATGTTTTATTTCCCTTACATAGTGTTAGATTCATGTCTGTCTCCGTATTTCCCCTCATTGAAGTGAACATTGGCGTGCTGCCCGTAGACTGTAACACAGCAGATATTCACACTGCTCTGTTATATTTCCTCCTGCAAGAGATTTTACTTTGTTCTACACACGACTTTGTTATTTTCCCATGTATTGTGACATCGCATAAGCTGGATCAAAGGCGAGGTTGGAAAGCCTCTTAAGCGAGCCTTTGAAACACGTCGCTGCTCCCTTACCAGTTACACGCTTGTAGTTGGAAACTGTTCCCACGTGTATTGACGCTGCTCTGCCCGGAATCAGTATCCCTTAAAAAGAAAGGAGGATGGCGGTGGAATTGTTATCCTTGCATTCTTTAAGAAGAGTACGACTTCCCTGAACTTTCTGAAATAGGGAAAGGAATGCGAATTATATATGTCTATACAATGAAGCTTTTCCCCCCGAGGCCCGTCAAATATTCTAGTGTATTCATCCCCGGAGAAGGAATAAAACGGAATTTTATGGGCGCTCACTAGACGTGCATATGGCAATATACTTTTTATTTCACCTTTAGGGAAACTTTTCGGCAATGGCCTATTTCTCCCGCCTCCCCGGTGGTCTGTGCCCAAGCTAGAATTTCCTCGCCAAGTAATTCAATTGAACCAAGACACTCCGGAGCCTTTCTTGAGTGTTTTCTAAATTCTCGGATCTTAGGAATATATTGGATTGTTTCTCAAAGCAGAACAATGAAGTTTTATTGACTTGACTATGTGCTAAACGTGAATTTCTGCCGTGTATTTCTCCGAGCGCGCCATCGGAAACGTCTCTGTTTTTTATATTTACTGCAACAGTTTTCGAGACAAAGGCATCCTCACTTCCTGATTTTTACTTAATTCGGAGGGGCGGCTTTAGAGGCTTCCTGGCGGTATGAACTGCTTACCTGATAATTAGGGTAGGTTGCCTTAGATCAACGTTCTCTGGCATAATATCAACGGCTATCTTAAATTTTTACTTTGCCGTAAACCTACTCAGGCCACTAATTACCTTCATCTTTCATCCCACCGTCCCT
>NW_028234427.1:15655900-15660900 GCF_977035675.1 Penaeus japonicus | reverse complement strand
ATTAGCAATCACATCAATATTTGTAGTTTCAAATCAACGGTAATTATTAAGAGAATAATGTTAATAAACTGGTAATAATAATGATGAAAACAAATAAAACTGAAACAACACTTATTATGATGATGCTAAAAAATAAAAATAAAAAAATAAAAAGATTAAACATAAATACATTTTATAAAATGCCATATGGAGAAAATACTGATATTAGAAGTATGCACCAGCATATTTTACTTTTCAACGTCACTTTTATTTTGTATGCAAAAGCTCGTTGCCAAGTACCCTGTCGGGAAAACGGAAAATGAAGTAGTGTTACTCATGCTGCGAAGCCGTTAAAACCTTATTGCGTTTCCCTGGAATTACTGTGAATAGCGTGACATGTTTTCTGTTTCGTGTGTAGGGTAGATATGGGTGAGTTACTGTGTAACAGCCGTCTGTCTCTGTCTCTTGTCTCTTGTCCGTAATTCGTGCTGTACTGCTCTCTCTTTTTATTTCCCTTTCTTTCTTTTTCTCTCTTTCTCTTTTTTTTCTCTCTCTTTCTCTCTCTCTCTCTCTCTGTCTTCCTCTCTCTCTCTCTATCTCTCTTTCTTTCTTTCTCTCTCTCTCTCTCTCTCTCTCTCTCTCTCTCTCTCTCTCTCTCTCTCTCTCTCTCTCTCTCTCTCTCTCTCTCTCTCTCTCTCTCTCTCTCTCTCCCTCCCTCCCTCATCTCTCTCTCTCTGTCTATTTTCTCTCTATTCTCTCTCTCTCTCTCTCTCTCTCTCTCTCTCTCTCTCTCTCTCTCTCTCTCTCTCTCTCTCTCTCTCTCTCTCTCTCTCTCTCTCCATCCCTCACACACACAAATGCCTCCGTACGGTAATGTATGGTACGAATGGCTTCTCACAATGAATATGGGAAAAGTAGATAGCAAGATTACTATATGTCTTATATTTCAGCTTTTGCAAATTAATAATGATGATAATAACAATGATGTAAATAATGATAGTAATCTAAATGATAATGATAATGATAACAACATCAACAATGACAGTAATATTACTACTAATAATAACAATATTAATAATGATAATAACACTGGCCAGTACAGTTTTTTGCTGGATTATATCTGCGCTTTACATCCTGCCCCTTCGGTAATTAATCCCCATAAAGAATTACCAATTAAAATGTTTTCCCCAATCATCTCCATCCGACATTTACCATTTCACTTAGAGTGCCGTTCCAACAACAATACCAAGTGCCAGATTAACAAATACATTGGCTTGTTACGGCAGATCAGATCAAAATTTTGAAATCGAAGAAAAAAATCATTGTTTGTACTTAATGAATTACTGAATCCGGGTTGGGGCCAACAAGCTTTGCTGATTTAACTTCTTATAAACCGAGGTCATGATCAGGTAAAAACAGCATGTGTCTGTTCGTTTTTTTCGGCTCTTGCCACGCCTCCGGAATTCGGAATGCCACTTTTATCTCGCTTTCCTTCGGTTCACCGTTGTAAATTTTCAACGTGGAACTTACATACTCCATGTGGAGGCCAAGGCTTATCTTGATATCCAAGTCTATCCTTAAAGCAAACTAGGTACATCTTTGAAAAGTCACTATGATATTTATCCTCTGGGTGGAAACAGGGAAACCTCCGCATACATGAGAGAAAACAGCTGGGCTATTAATGCTCTGTTTTTGAGCATCAGACATTATTTCGATTTTCACAATAAATGTGTCTGTAACTGAATGAGTCTGTATATATTAGGTAATCTATGATAAATACATACAAATATAAAGCATTGCGAGGGACGCAGTTTTCGGCGAACAATAGGTGATGTAGGTGCTGGGCGAGAAAGAAAAGACGTCAGCCCATCAACTATATTGTATGGTACTACTAGTATGTAACATCCCAAGCTGAAAGGTGGTGCGAAAATACCCTAATGGAGACCGAAGGCTGTGTCACACAGGCCGAACATCCAAAAGTCTCAAAGCACCTATACAAAGGGCGCAAGCAGGGCAAGAGGTGGATCAATACCACTAGAACTGGGTATGTCGGAAATCTAAAACTTGACGTGATAGAAAAAAGAAATGCTTTTATTGAAATTAGCAACCCTGAAATAGAAAAAAGACAGATCTTTTGTAGAAAAAAACAAAACAAAATGCAGTAATGGTAGCTGATAACATAAACAAAATAAAACTATCAGCAATAATAACATTAAAAATAATATCAATAATAGTGGTGGTGATAAAGATGATAGTATTAATGATAATGATATCAATGGTGATGATGATAAGAATAATGATAATAGTAATAACAATAATGATAATAGTAGGAATAACAATAATAATCATGAAACCATTAATGGTAATAATAATAATAATAATAATGATATTGAATTTGATAATGTTAACAATAATAATGATCATAATAATCTTGTTAATAATTTACATGATACTAAGTGTGTTCCTGTGCCTAATTCTTGTCTCTCTGCCTCGCGTATGTATTTATAATCGTTAAGAAGATGGACGTTTTACACACGCACACACGTCTTTCATCACAGGTGCAACATTTCATCGCTACGGCAGCTTGTAAGAGGATTGCATCGAAGCTCATTATGTTTCTTTCCGGCATGCACTTCGCACCGCCTTCTTTCTGCTGTTTAAATTATGGGACAGACAGACAGACAGGTATCATTGTAACTCAAAACACATCACTTGGAATATAACCTAGTTGAGAGTTATTACAGAATTATAGTTTAAAAATGACGAACCGGTATCATTTCAAACTGAGAACATCACTAAAATTATAAATCAGTTCTTCAAGAAACAAGAAGAAAGTATATCATGCATATGAATATTAGATTGTAACCTAATTAAATTGATAATTACGAGAACGCGTCTGTGTGGAAACGGTCTTTAGCTCCTAGAGACAAAACATATTGTGTGCGTTATTCTGCTCATTGACTAACACTTTTTTATCTTCCGGTGCGAGGCTAAAACACTTCATATACTTTCGCTTCTCTTTTATTTTATTTTAATCCTGTTGTTTCTCTTTGTCGTGTTCGATTTTTGAAAACATATTTTTGACCTCCCTTTGCAAGAGAGCTTTGTTTCAACATCCGGCGAATGCATTCCTTTTGTCAATATCTCCTCTTCACTGAAAGCATCCCCTGTTGCAGAGCACCCCTTCAACACTGCTATTCGTAAGCAAATTCCGTTTTCGAATTGTCTCGTACCATCGAAGCCTCACTCGCTCGGGGTTCTTTCGTTCCGGAGCCTCATACTGATCCAGACACTCCCGAGCACCTTCTCTGCAGCCCTCGTGCGAGCAATCCTTTGAAATCCTATTCAAGATCCCTCGCACCTTATCAGCACCCCGAGACGTCTAGTTGGCAAACTTTTGTCACTGTTTTTCCCAACGCAATCATCATCAGAGCGTACATTTCTCTGCGCGATCCGTCTGTATTGCGTCTGTGCCTCCCTACCTTCTTGGCTGGCAGAATTTTCTCGTTTTCCCAGACGCGCGCGGATACACATGCACTACGTATATATACATACAGAGTAACACACACACACTTACACAAGAAACAAGGACACAGAAATGCCTGTATATATGTATATATATATATATATATATATATATATATATATATACATATATATATACATATATATATACATATATATATATATGTATGTATGTATGTATGTGTGTGTGTGTGTGTACATATATACATGTATACATATGTCTATATATGTGTGTGTGTGTGTGTGATTATGTATGTATATATACAGATATCTATTTGTCTATCTATTTATTTATTTCTCTCTCTCTCTCTCTCTCTCTCTCTCTCTCTCTCTCTCTCTCTCTCTCTCTCTCTCTCTCTCTCTCTCTCTCTCTCTCTCTCTCTCTCTCTCTCTCTTTATATATATATATATATATATATATATATATATTTATATATATATATATATATATATATACATACATATATACATATATATATATATATATATATATATATATATATATATATATATATATATGTATGTATATATATATATATATATATATATATATATATATATATATATATATATATATATATATATATATATATATATATATATATATATATATATATGTGTGTGTGTGTGTGTGTGTGTGTGTGTGTGTGTGTGTGTGTGTGTGTGTGTGTGTGTACCTTCCTCCTTGCGTCCTCCTCCCTTTTCTCTATCTATTCTATCTTCCTCATGATTTCCCTTTCTTCCCCTTTCGTTCTACTATGCCTTTCTTTCCACCTTTAACCCCCCCTCCCCCTCCCACACACACACCTTATCTGCAAAGATGGAGGAAAGTAAGAAAGAGAGAGAGGAAAAAAAGAGGAAAGAGAAGGAGAGGGGGGAGGGAGGGAGGCGGAGAGAGAGAGAGAGAGAGGGAAGGGGGGGAGAGGAGGAGGAAGAGGGGGTGGGAAAGGAGGGAGAGAGAGTGGGAAAAGTGAGAAAGGGGAGGGGAGAGACAGACAGTAAAGAAGAGATAGAGAGAGAGAGAGAAACAGAGGGAGAAGGGTAGGGGGAAAGGACAGGAAGGGGGAAAGATAGAAAGAGATAGATAGAAAGAGAGAAGAGGGGAAAGAGAGAGAATGGGGAAGGAAGAGAAAGAGGAAGAGAGAGGGGAAAAAATAAAACAGAAAACGAAGTGTCCTCTTCCCTTGCGTCTAATGCCCACTTAAGTAAACTGGTAATAGCAGGAAGTGATGTGCGGGAGGGCGTGCGCTAATGATATTCCTGGGTAGCGGAATGGTGCAGTATTGAATAGTATTTTCAGCATGTTGCAACAAGGCCACAGAACGTCGTCTGCTGTAGCAAGAGAAAGGGGGCGCAGGGGGAGAGGGGGGGAGAGGAAACGACGCTCCGACGTGTTTTGTGCTTGTTTACCTCGTCCTTGACAGTTAAGATCTTGTTAATGTATATTATGATTATTTCAGAAATCGTCTTCTAAACTTTCCGCGGATGATAATTAA
>NW_028234427.1:15623400-15625900 GCF_977035675.1 Penaeus japonicus | reverse complement strand
CACACACACACACACACACACACACACACACACACACACACACACACACATTTATAATGAAGAGAGGAGCTTAGGCTTTAATCATTTTATTATTCAAACGTTTCAAATAATTTGTCTTCATCATCAGTGCTAAAATTAATGAACATATCAGGAAATTAGGTTTGGACAAATAACATAATATAAGGATCATAGCACTCATAAAACCAATACATGTGAGTATGAAATACAAAGTAAACAGAACGAAAACATATTTAAAAAAAAAGTAAACACGAACGAAAGATAACGCACCTCTAGAGAGAATTGCGTGTTGGGGAATAATTACCTGGTAAAAAATCTTTGTAGCAGTATTGGCGGTGTTCAATCTGATTTCATCTTGTGTATGTACAGGGATTCAAAGATGAGATGGTCGAGCCTGTTATATGACGTGGTTAGATATTTTTTTTTAATCTTTGTGAGTGTGAGGGTCGTTGTGTGTGTGTGTGTGTGTGTGTGTGTGTGTGTGTGTGTGTGTGTGTGTGTGTGTGTGTGTGTGTGTGTGTGTGTGTGTGTTGGCGGATAGCAGAGTAGGGCGGTTTGTTCAGAGGTAGGCCTGTTCGTATAGATTTACTCATATGTTAAGAATTCTATGTTTGAACCAACGTGTTATCGATCCAATATACCTGGGGTCACATTTAATAAGTATACAGCATTTGGACATATTTCTGAGAGAGACGGTATCATCTTAAAAAGAAAAAAAAGTTATATCTATCAATATATTGATATTATAATCATTAATAAAGATAATGTTGACTTTAACTTGTGGGAGTAAATATTTCATCATTTAATGTAATTGTTTACGGACAGAATTTTAAAAAAAACGAAGATTTAAAATGATCTGTCAAAAAAAATCTTGTCAAAGAGGTCAACTCGAGCAGATATTTTATGCTCAGATGAATGGTGTGGAAATGCTTTTGATCTTGTACTTGTGAGGTGAAAAGATCAAATAGTTCAATCCTAAACCAGTAAAGGAGGCTTCCCTGTATACGGTAGTACGTAGGTGTCCGATTTCTTTGGCAAGTTTGTTTTTTTCTTTCTTCATTTCACATGTAAACTTATTGTTTGGATGCTAGTCATGATAATACAAATGAAGAAAATAAATCAATCGACATGTGAATGATGTTTGAACAAGAGGAACAAGTTGTCTATATACCTGTTGTAAAAGATGGGTTTGAAATCTTGTGGACAATTTTGTAAACAATTATTTTCCTGGTGACATAAAAATACTTTAGTAGAGATGGGACCGCTTGGAGAGCACACATTAATGCCGTCTGCTTGAATATACATGCGGTTATAAAAGGTAAAGTAAAGGCAGTGTTTAGTGGCGACATTTAAGAGAGAATTGAACTGTTTTTCATCAAAAGCAAATTATGTCAATGATTCACCTGACTGTGTGTCCGGTGATAATTTAGGTTGTTTCAGAAAGCGAACATTGGTAATCGACGATTCGATGTCAAAACTAGTCATTACTGTGGAGACTTCGGTCTTAAGATGTTTAATTTCTGCGAGGAAGTCCATTATGTTGATAGCAGTGGTTTCATTAATAACGATTAGAGGCTGGATCATTGTGACTAAAAAAATGACAAGGTTACAATCGAAGGCTGACGGGTGAAGCGATAACTCTAAGAGGAATGCCCATCTTGCATACTTTGGAGAGTCCATATAGACAGCCAGGTTGATAGCCAGTCGTAATTAGTGATTTGTGGGTGGTAAAGCATTGCAATTTATACAAAGAAACTATGAGTGTTATTTTCAACAAAATTTCTTGAATATATGGATTATTATGAATACTGTCAACCATATCATATATTTTCTGTACGAACCCAATTTCCAGATGAGTTCATTAATTTTAGCATTAATGATGAAGACTCAAGCTCTTCGAAACGTTTGAATGATTAAAGAACTAAAGCGATGTCTATCACAGCCTTGGGCTTCCTCTTCATGATAAAACTATGTGTATGTTTTATGTATAAGATAGAGAGAATGGGAAACAGAAAGAGGGTGGTTATGTGTGTATATATGCACACATATGTGAAAACTATCCATCTTGAATCCGGTCCAAGAAACCCCACATTTCCCTCTCCTCTCAATGCATATCCTCTTTTACCCTTTGATCATCTTAATCCCCAATAGGCTTTATCCCACCATTAAAATCCCATAAGCCTAAACTCTAATCCCCCTACCCCCTCTTCCTCCACTTCCCCTCCCTCTCCTTCTTCCTCCCCTCCCCCTCTTCCCCCTCGATCCTCCTCCCCTTTCCCTCTCTCCCCCTACCCTTCCCCTCCCTCTCTCTCCCTACCCTTCCCCTCCCTCTTCCTCCCCCTCCCCCTCCCCTCCCTCTCTCTCCCCCTACCCTTCCCTTCCCTCCTCCCCCTCTCTCCCCCTACCCTTCCCCTCCCTCCTCCTCCCCTTTCCCTCTCTCTCCCTACCCTTCCCCTCCCTCCCCCTCTCCTCCCTCTCTCTC
>NW_028234427.1:15608400-15610900 GCF_977035675.1 Penaeus japonicus | reverse complement strand
TACGGACATGTCCAGCGCTAAAAGGGTGTGACAAAGAGCCTGTCGGATTAATACTCGGACTTCCGACGTTTGTGATATTTCACACACGCACGCAAACACACACGCGCTCACACACACACACACACACACACACACACACACACACACACACACACACACACACACACACGTACGCACATACACACATACATACAGAGACACATACACACTTATACTCAGTGACACGGGATCTTTCTGTGTGTTGTTTATTGGCGTTGAATGGGTGTCTGGAATGTCAGGTTGAAAGGATTCTTCTTACTTATTTTTAGAAAATAAGAATTGAATCACATTTTCTCTTTTTTCTTTTCTTCGGAGTGCTAATGGAACACATATTTTTCGATTGCCTTTTTTCTCTCTATTTTTACTAATGTTCAAGAGTAATGTATAGTTCAGCATGGCAGGGAAACGGCCCTCGAATATGCAAGTGTAAATCCCCGGTCAAAACGCCTCCCCTTTTACTCGTGTCCATTTCCGCGAATCTTAACAGCAATAAGCGCTCGACGAAGCAGATATCGGAATGTCCGAAATTTACTCTGGCCTTATAACATTCTGACGGCTCACTTACCCCAGTTTTGCAAGGAAGTTTGGGCCAGATCGTAACTTCGCCGAAAGTCTTACCAGGTATTGAAACTTGCAATGACGGCTCTCTCACTCAACTCCGGAAAAATCAATTGAACGATTCCCGCGCAGCCATTTGAGACGGTCAACAACAGCGGGAGTGGCACTGCAATACTAGGCCAGGTCGCGGAGCCTGCAACTTGTGCAACATTAACGGGGTTGGGGCGGGTCTGAGTGAATGTTTAAGGTACATTTAACTTCTCCCTTTTGTAAATCGAAATATTGTCCAAGGTTGGAATATTAGTCACTGATTGGGAATCGCGAAAATAAAAAGGGTGTTGATATCATATACTTTTGATGTAAGTGTACTTTGATACTTACTTATGAAACAGCTACTGATCTTGTGATTTCTTTAACTTTGACATGAATAGTTTGTTTGTTTGTTTGTTTACCACTGGTATCATTGCTATTACCATATCAAATAATGGTATCGCCCCTGGCACGCGAACCCAACGTAGCATACGAGGGGGTTGACTGTGGCACACTACGTGCACATTAGAAAACTATAATAATTGCAATGATGATGATAATCATAATCATAATGATAATAATTATGATAATATTTATCATAGTAATGATAAAAAGAATGGCAATAATGATAATGATTCACTGAAAATTAGGAAGGGTATCATATTTGAGTAGGTCTACTATTTTTTTGTATGAGGAAGGAGTTGTGTTAAATTGCAAAATAAATGTTTTGTTTACATATTTGTAATATCACTTATCCGAAAGTTATGTGCAATAGATAAATAATCATAGTTGATATGTGGGGTGGTTAAGAACTAGAAATCAACAAAGCACTGGCACGCTGCACTCAAGAGGTTGCCGATCCCTGTAATATGGCATAACTATTATAAGGCATAACTTCATTCCTTTGATAGCAGTCAGTTTTGTAAACTCATCTTTAGATACTTTTATAGACAGGATACAAATGACATCACAGCTGATATCACGATCTTTCCCAAAGCAAAGCCAAAATCATTAGCTATACATCCCCATCATACAATATCCAACTTGTCTATATGGAGCTTGTTAGTCGAGACAGCAGGCCTTGTCAAATGCCCTCTTCCCAGCCTCCCTGCCTAGTTCGCTCTGCCAAGCACGCTGAGCCAAGTGAACCCTGTCAAGAACGAGCAATCACACGAGTGCATTACACGCCTCGCCAAACCTTCCTCATTCACACGTCAATAAGCACGCTTTGCCTAGTATACTCCGCCAGGTATTCCTAATTGTGTAAAGTTTCTGTTTGTGTGACACAAACAGAGTGTCTGTTTACCCAAGGGAGTGTACATACGTTTATGGAATTTATTTACAATCTGGAAGTTATTTACATGGAACATGTGTTAGAATTGCACATTTTATGCCCACATCCACAAAAGCAGCACGGGAGGGTGCAGGGGTAAGTTGATGCCATTTCGCCCGTGCGCAAACAAGTGACTACCGCGCCATCCAGTATTCCAAAAAGCCGGTGGTTACTCTGAGCTTTTTGCGGTGATTGCATTATCAATTTCGAGAATATCCATAGTTTTATAGTTTATTATCATCCTCTAGAGATCTTATAAACAGTTATAACCAGTTCCTAACAGGTTTGCTTAGGAATTAAAGAAAAATATGTGAAATTATTCATAGTAATTGACGAAAAAAAAGAAAAAAAAAACTTTCATAACACTTTGTCAGGGAAAAATCTACACGAATTATTTGTTTGTGCTGATAATGAAGACAATGCATATGCTAGAATAATGTCAATGGTAAGGAGAAAATATATGTACACACACAATGTGTTTGTGTTTGTTTGTATGTGTGTGTGTGTGTGTGTGTGTTTATGCTGCGTGCGTATGTGACA
>NW_028234427.1:15580900-15583400 GCF_977035675.1 Penaeus japonicus | reverse complement strand
TATATATAATACACACACACAAATATATATATATATATATATATATATATATATATATATATATATATATATATATATATATACATATATATATACATATATATACATATATATATTATATATATACATATATATATATAAACATATAATATGTATATAATTATATATATACATATATCTTGTTATATATATTATATATATATATATATATGTATATATATGTATAATTATATATATAATATATGTATATGTATATATGTATATATATGTATATGTATATATATATATGTATATATATATATATATATATATATATATATATTTGTGTGTGTGTGTATACATATATGTAAATCAATATCAATATATATGTATATATACATATATATGTATATATGTATTTATGTATATATATGTATATATACATATATATACATATATATCCATATATATACATATTTACATATATATATACATATATATATACTTATAGATAAATATGTACATATATGTATATATATATATATATATGTATATACATATATATTTATGTGTGTGTGTGTGTTTATACTGGTGACCGGCTGAACGCAACATCCAAATAAAAATCACTGCATTTCAAATAATCCTCATCACCGTCCTGCCAATTATCAATTAATTATCATCAACCTGCCAAGTGCAATTTCGCCTTGATAAAGAATGAGTACAGTGCAGCAACAATTATCACCACCGCTTTTGCTATTGTTATTATTGATATTCACTTTACATGTTTCGGTCAGGTTTTTCCCCTTTCATCTCTATTTTCTTTGTTTTATTTCACTGTATTGCTATGACATATAAGATATTCCTCTATCTAATCATGTTCTGTTGATATCACTTTGCTAATTTCATTCATAATATATTTCGCAATATATATTTTTAAACTGTGTTCTTAATCCTTCCTTTTGAGAAAAGATTCAGAGACTCCTGGAATCTGGACTTCTTTTTTTCTTTCTTTCTTTCTTTAATAAGTTAATTAATGTAACTTTCAAAATCACGCGATCAAGAGGGTGTGCCTAGAATATATATTTCCTTGTCTTTAAAGCTGAAGTTGTGAGCTGAAACAGGAGTTCAGTCTGAAACGCTGGTTTCCTCCCAGATGGTTTTGTTTGCTTCAGAGAGTTTTTCATCAATATCATATTTTTTCTAAAGTCATGCAAGCGTAACCTGAAGGAGCCGGCTAGCATTTTCATGTTTACTTGCTTCGCGCTTGTGACCGAATGAAACGTTTCATTATTCACTTTCCTGGCTGTACTGCCAGACGATTTTTTTTTTCTTAATAAAAGAACCCATTGTTGTGGATCCTAACAAGCGCGAGAAACACCCGTTGTCCCTTGTGTTGGGAAACAAATACGGCTCTGGAGACACCACACTGTCTCTTTCCAGGAATTCCCATCCGTCCCCACAACCAGACCTCGTGCCAACGCCACCTATGTACACACTCCTCATCCCGAACGGCGAGGGAAAGGGAGAGGGGAGATCGGGGACTGAGTAAAGTGGGGTAGCGAAGGAAGGGGGGTACTAAGCTCGTATAGAAGTGGCATTCAGGGCCAGGATCGCGGCACGCGGTTGTTAGTGCCACAGACAACCCTGAATGGCCTATGTGTAACAAATGGCGCCCTTTGGTCTGGAACCGTTGGGCGACGCGCCGCTGCCAACACAAGATTAACGAGGCCTTTCGGGTGAATGTGAAATAGCGAAGAGGCGATGAATAGGTGAGGGGACCATTATCCCTAGAACGAAAGTCAAGGGAAACCGGGCTCAGTTTGGCTCATAGGTGGAGAGCGAGTGACGCAATTGGCAGATGCGTTTGGAATGGTTATTTACGACGTGACAAACGGGACTCGGATGAAAAATTCCCGCGATTTGTCACATTCCTTACGCGAAGCACGTCGTTCATTCGTTATTAATCACAAAATGCATTACATGATGGCAAGCAAGGTGATTGCACCAATTCATAACCACATAAAAAATGATTTGTGGTAGTACGCACTAGTTCAAACGGCAGCGAGAAGGTAACTGTTGTTAAGCGAAAGAGAATGGGAACTCAAGAGCAATTAGTTGCGGAAATTGCCGCTAGAGTGTATGAAACAATTTCGCCTTTGATAATTCATTGAAGTTGCGAAGGTCAGTGGTCAGGATTATATCCACACATATTTTTATGCAGTATATATTCCTTTCTACCTCTGATAAACATATTTCAAACTCCATTTATGAAGCCGAGAAGGTACTGTAAAATATTGGTCATGTTTGATGATATCCAAACAACGCGTTTCGTAGCTGGAGTAAGGAAATAAAATGAGAGTCTAGTGCTGAGGTGGAAAGCTGGGTGAAATATAGAGACGTATATACCGGTGTGCTAACGTGTGTGTGTGTGTGTGTGTGTGTGTGTGTGTGTGTGTGTGTGTGTGTGTGTGTGTGTGTGTGTGTGTGTGTGTGTGTGCTTGTTTGTGTGTGTGTGTGTGTG
>NW_028234427.1:15557018-15558300 GCF_977035675.1 Penaeus japonicus | reverse complement strand
GATATCTTTCCTTTTGTTGATAGCTGATTGCTCATTTTGAAAGCAGTTATCTCCTTCGGAAAACAGATCGCTCGTTTCGACGCTGAATCCTTCGATTTGAATGCGAGATTACACCGTTCATTTTGAAATTAGATATCGCGTTTTGACATTAGACCGCTCGTTTCGATTTCGAATCCCTCATTTCGATATTGGATCGTTCGTACAAAAACCCGATAGGATTCGGATTGGGAGAAATGATAATCCGCCTCGATTCAACTGATTATCACCTGAAGCACATACAGAGGAAACACGCAGCGCATCAATTCGAGCGAAGCTATCAATCAAGCAGCGAGCGAACAACTTTGTCTCCTCCGCATTTGTCACTGTTCACCGTTATCATGTCTACATCATTTTTTTTCCTTTTGTCGTGGTCGCGCGTTTAATCAATATTCCCTCATTACCGAATTCCAATAATAATAATTCATCTGTTCACGCCCTACTCTTTGAACGCCTGTGGAATGTGGTCGACCATGGGTGCCCGTTAGTGATATTTTCTGTTTTGTTTTTTGTTTTTGTTTTTTTCATATAAAATTGAAACGAAAGATCATTTGTGTGCGATTTATCATTTTCAGATTTTGTGAAGACAGAAGGTAAGAATATATATATATATATATATATATATATATATATATATATATATATGTTTTTTTTTCACTTTCATTCTTTAGTGATTGAGTGATGGCTCGCTCTGTTAGTTGAACTGTTGGTTCTTGTGTTTTTGTTTTTTTTAACTGGTTGGTTTTCTTGTGATAAAAAAAAAACAAAACAAAAAAAACGTAGAGTCTCGATTGGTAGAGGGAAGAGTGAGGAGTGATGGTGGGGTTGGGGGTGTAGTGTAGTAGGTAGGAGCGGATGGGTTAAAGAGGTGTACGGTGAGGTAAAAGGGTAGAGTGGGTTAGGTAGGTGGTGGGGTGTTGGGTGAGGTGGGGGGGGTGGGGGGGGGGGGTTTTTTAGTTGGGTTTGGGGGAGGGTGTGGGTGGTGAGGGGGTCGGGGTGGGGTTTTGGTGGGGTGGGTTGGGGTTGGGTGAGTGGGGTGGGGGGGTGTGGGTAAACGAGAAAGCATTGCGTTGAGGTATATCTGTCTATTCAATAATAATAAAAGAAAAAAAAAAGAGAGAGACAGAACCGTTCCTCCGGTTCGCGTCATGTCCGGTACCGCCGCCGTCATGTCAGAACAGCGAACACACTTCATGCTGAATGATCCACTCTGGCGCTGTTGTATCACTAGTGGCATGAGCGGACA
>NW_028234427.1:15522018-15524518 GCF_977035675.1 Penaeus japonicus | reverse complement strand
CCTCTTCTTATTCTTATTCTCCTCCTCCTTACTCGAGATTTGCACAAACTTTGATTTCTTGAAAGGATTCCTTGAGGATAGGCTTGTCTCTCCTCCCGAGAATTAGGTGATGCTTGGTCCTCTTTGCATTCGAATTCACCAACAAGTCGTTTCTCTGATGCTACTTTCTTTCCCGATATATTTGTCTATGCATTTGTACTTTTGTCTGTCTGCCTATTTGTCTTCCTGCTAGTCTATCTATCTATTTGCGTCTCTGCCTGTCAGTCTCTCTGTCTACTTATATACCTCTGTCTAGCTATCGATCTCTGTAGAAGTTTATCTCCAACCTCCCACTTTCTTTCTCTCTCTCTCTCTCTCTCTCTCTCTCTCTCTCTCTCTCTCTCTCTCTCTCTCTCTCTCTCTCTCTCTCTCTCTCTCTCTCTCTCTCTCTCTCTCTCTCTCTCTCTCTCTCTCTCTCTCTCTCTCTCTCTCTCTCTCTCTTTCTCCTTCTCACTCTCTTATTTTCATTATCGTAAGACCCCTTTGTTCACAGGATGACTTTTCCGAAGTGTAACTCTTTAGGAAGAGGCATATGCCCCACCAGACTTGTTAGGCGAGGCGGGTCAGCTAGGCAATTAGTATCGTCGGCAATTAATTACACTGGGAACTTATATTAGGTAAAACGTGAAGGAGCTCGTTCAAAAAATGTAAAGTATCATTTTAATGAATGAGAGATTAGAGCGTACTTTATCTTTTGTTCTTTTTCTTTGTATTAGCATTCCGTCGCTGTTGTTGTTGTTGTTGTTTCTAATAGGATATCAGCATCCTTTAAACTTCAGTCATTGGCCTATGTTGAAATTCTAAAATATCTGTATAAATAAATTTATTTACATTTTCCATTCGAATGCGCCCCAAAATCGGCATGATAGCGCATAAATTCCTCGGTCTACCAAATCATATCAAATATGCAAATAGAAGTTTCCTTACGCAGAAAACTATTCTTCCGAAGCTCTCATATCACCCAATGTTACGAAACTTGCGACCGTTTTAAATTCTTGCAACTTCTGAACGAAATGGTGTTTATGTGAAATGCAGAAGCAGCGTTACTACCTGGAAGGAGAATGGGAATACCTGTTGCTGTTGTTGTTTTGTTATGCAATTGTGAATATTTTGCGAGGAAATCGATTTATGTTGATGTTGTGTTTCTTCGTTGTTTTGATAGAGTTTGAGGTTACTTACCCAGAAGATCAAATGTTTTGCTTGGTATATAGATGCTGCGTCTCAGGTTTATCTAGTTAAAGTTGGTTTTAAGATTAATTAATAAATAAATATCAGAATATGGTGTATAAGATGACAAGAACTGCTAGATACGTTTTTTTCATTTTTTCTATTGTCTCTTTCATTCATTGCCAGAGTGCCGATGGCTTCTTAACTGGCAATTACTGGATCGTGTAAGCTATTAATAGCGCTCTGCATGGCCTCTTTTGCAAACTCGTCTCCACAGAGAACCATTTTCTCCACCTCTCATCACAAGCTAATTAGTCAGTCTTTGCAACTTCGGCCAACCTCTCGCCTCATGATGGATGGAGTCTCGTGTTCGCTCGACTTGATGGTTATTCCGGGCTATGATTCATTCTTAACAAAGTGATTTCACACAGCATTGTGAATCACTCTTCTGAACCGAGAGAGTAGATGGAAGAATCTGTCGTCGAACTCAGAAGGACTTTAAACTGTTGGGCGTCCATGTCAACGGCATATCCTTGTGATTTAGGCTGATGAGAGTCAGGATGTACCGATGTTAATCTTATCATTTGACATTGTCTGCCGTTTATTAGTTCATGTGGCGAAAAGTACCGATTACTGCAATCACAAAGACTATCGGCTCAAAAATTACCGACCGTGCCTGTTGTTATTGTCAAAAAGAAAAACAATAGTACCGATAGCCGCTGATTTTGACAGTATTCATAATTTCACCATTGCTTATTGCGACCGTCATCGACTTCTGGAAATATTCGGGAAGTTTTATCACTTGCTAAATATGTAGATTCAAGAGCCTTTCCTGTCACCATTGATTTGGAGAATGTTCTCGATGTTTAGTGACCACTAATATGAATTTCGCAAATGGGTAAAGGACAAAAGCAACATGGAAGTTGATACTCATGTTTTTGTTTCTGTCAAACAGCTCCTTATACAGTTGCCTCAAAAAGTTCTTCTGCCCTACTTGTTCTAGTGATGTTTCAATCATTCCCCTTATACCTAATGTTGCCTATCCTTACGGCGTCTTACGCACTTCCGTTGAATATCCATTTAGACATAAATAGTAAGCTACTGCTTCAACGGTAGTCACCCTCTCTTCGTGTGTATTTTTTCTTTCATATTTATCTATCGAAAGAACGCTCGTGAACACTAAAGCTGCATACTCCTACAGTGAATGCAAATATCTTGTTGATATGTGTGGAATATAGTCTATGTTCCATTATATGTTTGGTTAGCTAAATAGCCGTGAGGGTGCCATATATCA
>NW_028234427.1:15484518-15487018 GCF_977035675.1 Penaeus japonicus | reverse complement strand
ATATTAATAATAATAATAATAATAATAATGATAAGACAATGATGATAATAATCACAACAACAAAAGCAATACTGATAACAAAAATAACGACATCACAATGAAAACACAAATATCAAACCAATAAATGGAAATAATTATAATACTCTCCGAAACTGATTCCTTTGATATCAAAAGTCAATACTGTCAATGAGCATAACGTTAACGAATATTATTGATTATTGATGAGGGTCGTGATGATTTGTATGATTTTGATTGATTAGGAAAATAATAATGATACTGGGACACTGTACTGATTTATTGGGAAGGGAGATCGAGGGAGGAAATCATATATGAAATTAATGTTGCAACAATGTTTTATTAATCATAGTACGAAATATCTTATCAGGATGATGAGGTTGGTGGTAATGATGTTGATGATGATGTGGATGATAATGATGGTGATTGTGATAGTCATGATACTTGTGATGGTAATGGTAATAGCGATTGTAATAATAATATAAATGATGATAACAGTGACGACTGCATCAGCAACAACAATAATGATTTTAATTATGATAATGATAAGAATGATGATAATAATGATATTGATAAAAATATTGGCAATGATACTAATAATAGTTATGATAATGATGATCATGATAATGATATTGATAATGATATTAATAATAATAACTATAGCCTTCATTTCTAAGAATAAGATATTGATAGAAATGACAACAATTGCAGTATGATAATAATAATAGTGATAATGATAATGATAATACCAATAATAATCATAAAAATGAAAATGATGATAATAATGATATAATGATAATGGTGATACTCATAATAGTAACGATAATAATAGTAATAATAGTAAAAGTAATGATGATGTTAATAACAAAAATAGAATATATACAATAATTGTCACAACGATAATGATATTGATAATGATACAAATTATCATAATGATAACAATAACAAAAACAAGGATAAGAAATGACAATGAGGATGATGAGGATGATTATAAGGATAATGAAGAGGATGATATCGATTATGACAATGATAGTGATAATACAAGTGATAATGATGATGATAATATTGATAATATGATAATGATGATTATAGTAACGATGATCATGATAATGATAATAAAGATAAAAAAAAACAATAATGATGACAACAATGACAATGAAAACGATAATCATTATAATTATCATTATCATCATAATCACACTGATATCAGCAATAAAAGGGTTCAAATTTTACCATTGACATATTAATCGCTGAAACACTAAATTAATCACAAATGATGAATAGCTACTGTTGTTTTAAAGCTGAGTGTCATATCCCCTTAAACACAGGTCCCCGGTTACGCTCTTGGTTTGTAAGTACGAGGAAAAGGGAAAGAGAGACAGAGAAGGAGAGACAGACAAAGAAAGAGATGGGGGGGGTGAAGGCGAGTGATAGAGAGAGAGACACAGCGAGAGAGAGAGAGAGAGAGAGAGAGAGAGAGAGAGAGAGAGAGAGAGAGAGAGAGAGAGAGAGAGAGAGAGAGAGAGAGAGAGAGAGAGAGAGAGAGAGAGAGAGAGAGAGAGAGAGAGAGAGAGAGAGAGAGAGAGAGAGGGAAAGTTAGAGAGAGAGAGAGAGAATGGAGGAAGGAGTTTGAAAGAAGGAAGGAAGGGGGTTTAGGGGAAAAAAGAAGGAGGAAAAAGAAGACAGGAACAGAGACAAACAGAAAGAAAGAGAAGTGAGATCATCTATACAAACAGACAGATAAGGAGAGATAAATAGCTGGATAGGGGGAGAAAGGAGAAAGAGAGTCTGAAAGAGAGAGAGAAGAAGAAGAGATAGGTAAATGAGCTGATAGAAAGAGAATACCAAAGAGAGATAGACACATCGAAAACTAATACACATATATAGTTAGTCAAATTGAGAAATAGAGAGACAGAAAACTAAAAAAAATATATAGACAGACAAACCGATCTAGACATATAGATAGACAACATACAAATAGACTGAAAAGCTTCCTGTAAAGTACTGAACCACGCCCTGCTCTTCGCTGCAGCGCCTCCTGCATGTGATCGGAAGTTGCATTTGAATCCCAAAGGAGCATTTGCAAATTCAGGAGTGAATGGAAGGGGAATGAATGTAACGTTGAAACTCCAGACCGTCATGCAAGTGATATGCATGACTTCGAGAGAAAGATTATGGTTGATTAACAATCTGATCAATATCTTACTCGTTCATACACACACACACACATATACACACAAACACACACACACACACATACATACACACACACACACACACACACACACACATATATATATATATATACATATATATATGTGTGTGTGTGTGTGTGTGTGTGTGATGAAACAAACATGATGTTATTTAATAAGAGAGAGCTAAATAAAGCTTTCAGCATTAAATATGGGATGAGTGCAATATTACAGCACTTGACGGGGTATGATTTTTTTCTTCTTCTTTTTTTTCTTTTCTTTTTTTTCTTTTT
>NW_028234427.1:15450375-15460375 GCF_977035675.1 Penaeus japonicus | reverse complement strand
CGCCAAAAATAGACATTTGAAATACATGGCCTTTATTCAGATATATGATGCTGTTTAGATGTTTGAATGCACGGTAACTTAATTCATCGCTGAAAAAGCACCACTACTGCAAAATCGGAACCTTATTGTGGTTATCGCTACAATCATAATTATCATTATAATTTTTATCGTTATCATAATTATGATTGTTACTCTTGTTATTATTACCATCATTATCATTACTATTATTGTCACCATTATTACCATTATTATTTCTGTTATCATTATGTCTATCATTACTGGTGATATCACCAATATTTTTTATCATTGCTTATTCTCATCATTATTATCATTATCATAATTTTATAAGCGTTATCATTATCCTAAATACTATAATCATAACTATCATCATCATAACTATCATCATTATCATTATTGTTATTATCAAGTAATAACAAAAAATAGAAAAGGCAAAAAAACAGGTAAGCAGAAATAAGGAAAAAGAAAATAATTAGTGGAAAAAATACACCTGTCGCACGTCAAAAAACATTACATGATATGACGAAGGATATTACATTACAGTTCTTTTTTCCCACTTAATAATGGAAGCTGCATTTACATATTAGAACACTGAAAAAAGTGTATTATGGAAAATAGATGACCATGTGAGAAACAAAAATGGTATCGGGATAATTTTCGTCAAATGTACACACACACACACACACACACACACACACACACACAAAGATAAACGATAAGGAATATGAGAAAAGGAATGAAGAAATATTTCGTTTAATGTTTCTTTGTAAATTTTCATTCCAATATTTATTTGTAAATGTGTTTCCTGTGTCAATATTATCAATTATTATTATTATTATGTATTTTTGCTACTTATGTATTTTTGAGGTATCCCCCTCGACTGATGGGGGGAAGGAGGGGGAGGGGGACGGGCATACTAGCGCTAGATACTAGTATTGAAAGTATTCCGATTCTAATCCAATGATTATGATACGAATGCAATAAGATATAAAAATGGATCTCGGTTTTGCTTGAAACATCAAAATCACAGACACAATGAATGAGGAAAAAAAAAAAAGTTTCTTTAATTAAAAATTAATTTCCGACAAGCGATGCGGGTCAGCGGGGGACAGGAAAGTGGTACAATACTGTATAAATATATTCTATCATCATGGCTATTACGTAACATATATAAAGGAAATACGCAGAAGGATAAGCAATATGAGGATAGTCATATTAAGTTCTATTTCCAACCCCTCTTTCCATTTTTCATTTTCACTTTTTTTTTTTTTACGTAGACCATATAGGGACACCCTCTGTGTATGATGTACCATCATCAACATTTATGGGAGCTGGGAGCACAATCGAGAAAAAAATGACATTATCCAAACCCTGCTTACAAATAGCACTAATTAGAGAATGTAAATACTACTGCATCATTCCTAACAGCCTATTCAGTTCCGAGTGTCCGTTATTCAGCAATATTGAAAGGCATATCTGCTTCTAACTCTCTCTCTCGAAAAGGGGGAATGGTGTACCCATAATACAGACCCTTCTCGTTCTTTACGTATGACTGCTTGTAGGTGTAGCTCTCTCACTTCTCATTTATACACACATGCATATTAATTTACAATCACGCAGAGTTAGATATAGATACACATGTTTATTAGTTTAGAGAGACAGATAGATAGATACGGGACTCATGGAATCTGATCTTTAGTGGGAAGAGAAGAGAAGAGAAGAGAAGAGAAGAGAAGAGAGAGACAGATAGAGAGGGGGAGAGAGGGAGAGAAGAAGAGAAACGAGACGAGAAGAGAAGAGAAGAGAAGAGAAGAGAGAGACAGATAGAGAGGGGGAGAGAGGGAGAGAAGAAGAGAAACGAGACGAGAAGAGAAGAGAAGAGAAGAGAGAGACAGATAGAGAGGGGGAGAGAGGGAACGAAGAAGAGAAACGAGACGAGAAGAGAAGAGAAGAGAAGAGAGAGACAGATAGAGAGGGGGAGAGAGGGAACGAAGAAGAGAAACGAGACGAGAAGAAAAGAGAAGAGTAGAGAGAGACAGATAGAGAGGGGGAGAGAGGGAACGAAGAAGAGAAACGAGAAGAGAAGAAAAGAGAAGAGAGAAGAAGGAAAGAAAGAGGGAGCTCTTGCCTATACACGTTTTGGGTTCAGCCGCAAGAACTTCAAAGGGCTTCCTGCTGATTGCGGGTTAAGCGTCCTCAGGTGTGGGAGACAGGCCAAACTAAAGGGAAATGGGTATAACAAAAGGCAACATTCTCCATGGGGGGCTCACAATTAGGGCTGATGGTGTTTGATGTTATAGTGTGTCTACATTTATGAATGTTAGTGAGAGTGTGTGTGAGGATTTTTTTTTTTTTTTTCTAATAAATTTTTGCTGGCTTGTTCTTTTTATGTTGAGTACACTTGGGTATATCTCAATAACAGTGATGATATTTGTGATGATGATGAAGATGACGATGATGATGATGATGCAGATGCAGATAATGACGATATTCCAACGGCGTTAAACCATTTCCCGGTTCTGTTTATCACATTATTTATTAATCTGAAAAAAAAAAAACGCTACAAATTTTAAAAGCTGATTATCATTGAAGAGTCATATATGCTCCAGATAAGCTTCAATATTCATTATCTGTAATGCATAATGATATAAAAAGCCTCTTTGCCTGGAAAGAACAGGTGTACATGCACTCATCGCTGGCTTGCATATCGTCATATAGTTGAAAAGAAAAGAAAATAGGTTTCCTGCATTAAGAATAATTAATCCTAACGAGAGCATTAGTGGCAAAAATTGTATCATTAAAGTTGATGATGTCAATGCAAGCACATGATTGATCAGTTTAGTAAAATGTCGCGTAGTCGTTATTGGCAATTTAGACTCACTGTATTTTCGCCAAAGCTTACGAAATCGAGAGAAAAAATGGAAAAGAAATATTATCGCTTGAAATGTTCCCTTGCATCGGAGGTAAAAAAAAAAAAAGAAAAAAAAAGATTACAGTTTTCAAATCCAAAGTTGATTAAATAAATCGAGGGAGGAATGATCCGCTATTTTACAGCTCTGCGAAACAAAGTATCACTATTAATCCAATATAATGAATTAAATCATACAGATTCAGATGACAAATAATCAAAGGGATGTCATTGAAGATAAAAAAGAAAAGAAAATATGAACACAATACATAACATATATATATATATATATATATATATATATATATATATATATATATATATATATATACATGGTCGGGAAAGGGAGTGGGATGGTTATGAGGATGGTGATTGTAATGATGATGGGGGATTGTGATGATGGTTATTGTGATGATGAAGACGATGAGATAATGATTTTTGATGGTGGTGAGCTGAAGATAATGATGATGATTGTGATGATGGTGGTTGTGATGATGGTGATTGTGATGATTACGGAGATTGTGATGATGGTGATTGCTGCTGATAATGATGATTGTGATGATGGTGATTGGTCATGATTATGGTGATGGTGATTGTGAAGATGATTATTGTGTTGGTGATTATGATGATGATGGTGATTGGTAATGATGGTGGTGATAATGATGATGATGATAATGAGAATGGTGATAATCATGATCATCATGATATTAATAAAAAAAACGAAGACTAACTGAAATAGGACAAGAAAAAATAAACAACAATAATGAAAAACAAACCTTAAAAAATGAAAAAAAAAGAAAAAAAAAATAGAAAGAGACTTCAGCAAGGCAGCCAATGCCAAAGAGTGGGCGTGGTCCAAACGACCCTGTTGGTGACTGGTCCCGCCACACCCATCCCCTAACGACCAATTACGGTGCATAAATAGGCAGTATCAACCCCCTTTCCAACTGCCACTTACGCCTGTTCCGATAGCCAATTAAGGGTCGCTCGGGGGGAGGTGGTGGTGGGGGGGGAGGAGGGGGAGGGGGAGTTGAGGGGGAGGTAGGGAGGGGGAGTTGAGGGGGAGGTAGGGAGGGGGAGGAGGAGGAGGAGGGAGGGAAGGGGAGGAGGAGGAGGAGGAGGAGGTGGGGAAGGGGAGTTGAGGGGGAGGAGGAGGAGGAGGGATGAGGGGGAAAGGGGGAGGAGGAGGAGGAAGGGGGAAGGGAGTAGTCAGAGGGGAGGAGGAGGTAAGGGAGAGGAGGAGGAGGCGGTTGGAAAGGAGGAGGGGATGAACGGATGTATGAAGGGAGTTGAGGGAGGATAGGAAAAGGGAAGTTTGAGGGGAGGAGGAGGAGGTAGGGAAGTTGAGGGAGGGGTGGACGGGATGTGGGGTGGTGAGATGGAAAGAAACGGGAAGGGGGGTCAGGGAAGGGAGATGATGGAGGAGGAAAACAGGGGAGTGGTTAAGGGAGGGGGGAGGGGGGATGGGGGAGGGGGGGTGGAGGAAAAGGGAATCGAATGGAGCAATGCGTGTGTGCAGGGGCGGGGGGGAGGGGGGAGGAGGTTGAGGGACTTCGTGAAGCTGATGTTATTATCGTTTATATATCTTTATTTTTACTACCAGTATTATTGCTGTTTGTTATTCTTATCATTATCACCATCATCATTATCATTACTACATGCATTATCATCCTTATCATTCATTCATTTCATTATTTCTGCTGTTATTACTACTCTTATTTTCATCATTGATATTATCACAGTTATTATTATTATCACTGTCGTGGTTATCATTACTACCATTGTTATTATCAATATCAATATTACTATTTTTACTATTACTCGTATTATCATCATCATTATTATTCTCATCATTCTCATGATTGTTGTTAATAGTGATATTATCATTATCAATATAATCATTACCATTGTTATCATTATCCTCCTCCTCATCATCATCATGTCTTCATTTTTGTTATTATCATTATCATCTTTATCATCCTCATCATTATCATCACCATCATTATTATTATTACTATCATTATCATTATTATGTAGTATTAATGTTATTTGCCCTTTTAATAATCCTAATATCTCCATAACAGCCACTTCGAATTAGTAGGGAGCTTGAAATTAAGAGAAACATTGTATTTACTTTTTCTTATTCCTACTAATTGTTTTTAAACTAAATTAATAATTGTAATTTCTTCCTCTCTTAATTAGATATTAATATCTAAGCCCTAAGAGCTCTCCTTTTGTGTTAGAGCCCTTATTTTCTCACTAGAGAATTATCACTATTTACCAATCACTCCGATTATATTATATATATAAACATAACGAAGAACAAATGGGGAACAAATAATTCCTGTTACATAGATAACAAAAACAAATTATAAACTTTAACAAACTTTACGACCGACGGTCAATTATTATTATTTCACGTTTCCTTAGAGTTGCTGAGTCGAGTTGCCAATTCGTAATTGTTAAACGTACTTTTAATTGTTGCCAATTGCCAATTCGTAATTGTTTCTTCACGTATCTTTTTTCTTTTTCGTTTCCGTCCCTTTTAAAAAATCTTTTTTTCACACCACACGTTGTTACTGTAACTATAAATTCAAATTTCCCCTTCCTTTACCCATTCCTCCTTCCTCCCATGTGGTTTAAAAGGTCACGGAGTCCTGACATGCTGATGTGTGGCGTGCTGTCATGGCATGTCATTATTGCGTGACATGCTGTTGGACTTGTGTGACACGCGTAAACGCGCTTAGAGTGATACGGGGGGGACGCCCGTTGGGGGGGCCGCCGTGCCCTTGTGATCATGATGCTGCCGGATGGAAAAAAAATAACCACAAATTCAATTGGTTTATACTTCCGATGGAAAATATGAGCACTTAAAACCGAGAGTATTAATATTATATCAAGTATGAATATTTCATGTCGAAAATTCAGCATATAAAATCTTTGCTGCAGATTGAACTCAGCAAAATGGGTCGCATTATCGCATGAAGATACGAAATTATTATTCTTATAGCATGATATAACAGCAAAAATGTCCGAGTAAAATGGAGAATAGTGCAGTCTAAAATTCTGAAAACATGCTATTCTTGCAGCCTTAAAACATCGTGAAAACTTAACAGCACGAGGACTTTGAATATTACGATCTCACGACACACAGACAAAAAAAAAAAAAAAAAAAAAAAAAAAAAAAAAAAAAAAAAAAAAAAAAGAAAAACGAAAAGAAAACGAAAAAAAAACACAGACTCAACAATTCCAGACATACAAAAAAAAGAGAAAATCTTCAACAATTTGCAACAACAAAAGAAAAAAAACTTAAAAAATCTGCCACATTTTATCCTTTTCTTTTCCATATTCCCCCCTTCCACCCCTCCCCTTCCCACCTCTCCTTCCTCCTCCCCATGCAGGCACCAGCGACAGAAGAAAAAAATGTAGCCCCAACCCCCACCCACCCCGGCCACCCCCCACCACCTCGCCCTCAAAAAAAAGGAAAAAAAAAAAAAAAACAGACAAATAAAAGAACTCTCAACACGAAATGCTAACATCCCTGTAAAATTTAGCAACATGAAAACCTCACACACGCCGTAAAGATCGCCTTGCATGTCGGATTAAACAAAGCCGAAGTCGATTCTTTAGCTAAAGTTTCGGACGACGCATGGCTCGGTGACGGCAAAGTGGAAGTTTCTTCTGTGTAAAATTCTTTCAAAGTAATTCCTGAGGCCTTCGAAACCGTGCTAACTTTATCTTTGCTATCTTCATTATTTCTGTTTTTTGGTCTTTTTTCTTTTTTTTTCTTTTATTTCATTTTGATTCTTTTTTTTTGTTATTTACGGAAAGAGCAAAGTAAAGTGACTGTAATTCGTGTTGTTGTTATCATTTTTATTTTTATCATTGGACCTATTGTTATCATCTTTATCATCATCATCATTGTTATCATCAATATCATTATCATCAGTATTATCATTATTATCATCATCATCTATATTATTCTGTTATCCTCACTATCATTATTATCATAATTATCATTATTTTTTGGTAGTAGTGTTCTTTGCATTAGTATTAGTATCATTATGATCATCATCATTATCATCATTATTATTGTTATTATCACTATTATCATTGCTATTATTACTATTATTATTACTATCATAATCAATATCACTATTGTTATTATCAACATCATTAATGTTATCATAATTACTGTTATCATTATTATTATTGTTGTTATTCTTCTTCTTCTTCTTTTCTTCCTCCGTTCTTTTTCATCTATTATTATTACATTATCCATTATAATGAATAATAATCATCGAATTAGGTATTATTGTTATTACATTTATATACATCCAATCAGATTATGAAATCCATTATAATTATTATCATCATTATCATAATCAATATCATATCTATCACTATCAAAACCTTTTTCATAATAATTATTATTGTTGTTGTTGTTGCTGCGGTTTTAATTATCATGGTTATTGCTATTATTATCATTGTTATCATTATCATCATTACTATAGATAGTATTATCATTACTATGTTTATTGATATTTTAATCATTATTATCATTTTTATTATCATGATTATTATCACCAACAGTATAATTATTGGTTTATTTTCATGACTATCATTATCACTGTTTTCATTACCATTATTATGAGTTATTATTATCATTGTTATTATCACTATCGTTATTATTAACATTATCCTTACTATTATGATATTCATTATTACTGTTATGATAATGAGGATACTTATTATCATGTTTATTATTCATTCCCTTGTTTATTCATCTATTTATCTATATATTTTTTATCATTATTACCGTCATTATCAGTACGATTACTATTATCGTTGTCATCATTATCAGTACTATTACTATCATCATTATCACCATTATCATTATCCTTATCAATAATTAATAATTAATTGTTGATATTGACATTATCATTATCAATATAATCATTATCATTGTTATCCTCCTCCTCCTCCTCCTCATCATCATCATCATCATCATCATGTCTTTATTTTTGCTATGATCATTATTATCATTATTATCTTTATCATCATCATCATCAAATTAATTTTATTATTATTATCACTATATTTCAAATTGTCAGTTTAAGCAACATACACTTCCTCATGACACAAATCAATGTGATATAACCTGTAATACCGCCTTTGTATATTCAATTTAATGAATGATAAGGTCATGCACTGGCGTGTAAATAAACGAGAATAGAGGACACGGAAATATGATAAATTAATTAATCAAATGTGATGTAGCTAAGGCAGTATATCAGGGAATATGTTGAGGTTGGGATTTTGATATAATATGATCGTTTGATTAGAATGGTAATTATGATAATATCATTTGTTATTACCTCCACTGGGAAGGCTTTTTTATTTGTTTGGTTGTCCGTTTGTCAGCAGAATTGTGTAAAAGTTCTATGTTAAGATTGGTCATGGATCAAAGCATTTAATAATGATATAAAAAGAGAAAAAAAAGAAAAAAAAGAAAAAAAAGAAAAAAAATGAAACAAAGAAGAAAGAAAGAAAAAAGAAAAAAGAAAAAAAGAGAAAAAAGAGAAAAAAGAGAAAAAAAGAAAGAAAGAAAAATGTGTATGTGAATGTATAAACACACACACACACACACACACACACACACACACATATATATATATATATATATATATATATATATATATATATATATATATATATACGTGTGTGTATATGTGTGTGTGTGTGTGTGTGTGTGTGTGTGTGATGTGGATGTGTGTGTGTGTGTACACACACATACACTTGTTATTGTTGTCTTCATTTTATCCTTTTACTTGTATAGTTCTGCCATTTCCACCCGACTACAGCGCCAAGCGACCATCCCCACCACCCAGGTTAACAAAGACCACCACTTCACAAACACTTAAGTTACCCTTCCCCCCTCCAATTCGCTCCTATAATCTCCCTCCCTCCCTCCCTCCCTCCCTCCCTCCCTACTTCCCCCCTCCCACCTTGACCCCTACCTTCCTCTCCCTTCATCCCAACCCCCCCTCCTCCTACCTTGACCCCTAACCCCTAACCCCTAACCCCTAACCCCTCCTCCTCCCATCATCCCAACACCCCCCCTCCCCCCTCCCACACCTCCGCTGTAAGTTTACTTGTAATTAAAAGTTTGATTATAAAGCCCTTGCCTTAGGAGTGAGATGACACCCAAGATAACGCCGGAACTCAGCCGTTGGGAAAGCCTTAAGTCGCACTTTAAGGGCTGACTGGCGATCCAGGACGGGCGTCGGGGAGGGTGGAAGGGGAGGGGGAGAGGGGGGGGAGGGAGGTAGTGTGTGGAGGGGGAGGGGGGGTACTGTGTGGAGGGTGGAGGGGGAGGGGCGTAATGTGTGGAGGGTGGAGGGGGTGGGGTATACTTTGTGGAGGGTGGAGGGGGAGGGGTATACTGTGTGGAGGGTGGAGGGGAGATGCGGGGGGGGTAAACTGTGTGGAGAGGTGGAGGAGACGAAGGGGGGTAACTGTGATGGAGGATGAGAATGTGAAGCTAAAGGGGAGGGGGTACTGTATGGAGGGTGGAGGGGGAGGGTGGAGGGGGAGGGGGATACTGTGTGGTGGGTGGAGGGGGCGTGTGGTGACGGGTGGGTACGGATGTTAACACGGGTGGGTGGGGGTAAGAGGTGGAGGGGTGGGGTAGGGGTTAGCTGAATAGCTTTGTCTTTCTTTGTTGTTATTATGGAGTGGGGGGGGGGGAGGGCGTGGGGGTTAGGGGAGAAGAGGAGGTTATTTCTTCTTGTTGTAGGGAAGGTTGGTTGGGAATGGGGGGGGGGGGTAGAGGGACAGGAGAGGAGGTGAATAGCTATGTCTTTCTTTCTTGTTGTAGTATTTAAGTGCGTCTGGGGGAGGGCGGGCGGGTAGGGTAGGGGAGGGTTGGTTAGAGGTTGTGGGTGGTTGACGGGGGGGGGGCGGTAGGGGAAGGGGGGAGTTAAAGGGGAGGGTGGGGAGGTTGATTGTGGTTTTGGGGTGAGGAAGGGGATTGAGGGAAGAGGGGAAGAGCATTGTTGTGTCTTGTGACGG
>NW_028234427.1:15447844-15450275 GCF_977035675.1 Penaeus japonicus | reverse complement strand
CAACTATCAAGATCCTTCCCTTCAGTTTAGCTAACCCCCCCCCCCCCCCAAAAACTCATCCTGTGACCTATCACCATGTCACATTACCGTATCAAATCGTCATAATATACCCTATTTATTTAGCTTGTTTGATCACCAGGATACAAAAAAGCTAGAGACACATTAGAGGTAACACAGCTTAGTGAAGATCATTCAGATATGATGTTTGTTATGAACACTCGATTATCCTTTTGGTCGCGAATTTTGACATTTATATCATCATAGTCATTCCGTATTGGTATATAAGGATAACTATAATAATAATGATAATAATAATAATGATAACAATGATGATAGTAATAATGATAATGATAATGATAATGATAATGATACCAATAATGATAATGATACCGTTAATGATAATCACAATAATAATGATAATAATGATGATAATAATGATCATGATAGTTATGATAATAACAATAAAAACATAATCGTGATTTAATAGTTATGATAATAACAATAATAATGATAATGATAATGATAATGATATTATAATGATAATGACAATAATAATGATAATGATAATGATAATGATAATGATAATGATAATGATAATGATAATGACAATAATGATGATAACAATGATCATGATAGTTATGATAATCACGATAATAATAATAATGTCAATAATGATGATAATAACAATAAAAACATAATCGTGATTTAATAGTTATGATAATAACAATAATTATATCAATGATGATAGTAATTATGACAATGATAATGATTTTGATAAGGATAATGATTATGATAATGATGATACCTATGATAAGGATAACGATGATGGAAATGATAATGACGGTGACAATTATAATGAGGATGCTGATTATGATATCAATGATAATGAGGATAACAATAATGTCAATAAAAAAATAAAAATGATCATGATAATGATAATGATAAAGAAAATAATAGTAATAACAATGAGGATCATAAGAAGATAATAGAAAATATGATAATGATAGGTAATAAGGTAATAAAGTTAATAAGATTAATTACAAAGATGATGATAATAACATTTATAATGATAATGGTAATAAGAACAATGATAAAAATAATAATAATGATAATCATTATTATACTTCTAATCGCAATGCTACTAATCTTGATAATGATGATGATAATTGTATTGATTATGATGATTAAGATAATTAAAATAATAATGATAATGATTATGATAATGATGATAAAGATTAAGAGAACAATGATGATTATCATGATAAAATAATAACAACGATACTACTAATAATGATACTATTAACGGTAATGATAATAACAATGATAATCATTAAGATAACACAGTGACACTGATGATGATAATGATAAAGTAATGTTAATAACAATTTTGATGATGATTCTAATGTTAATACTAAAGATGATGATAATGGTGATGACAGATATAAAAATAATTATATTGATAATGACAATGATGATGATGATACTAGTGATAATTATAGTAGTAATGATAATGAATATAATAATGATAATAATGATAATAACAATAATAATGATAATGATAATGATAATGATAATAATGATGATAATAACAATAATGATAACAATGATGATAGTAATAATGATAATGATAATGCTATTGATGTTGATGATGATGCTAAAAATAATGCTAACTAAAATAATGATGTGATAATAGTAATAACAATAAAGATAATAACGATACTGTCATCAATGATAACATTGACAATGATAATGACAATAATGATGATAATAACGATCATGATAGTTATGATAATAACAATAAAAATCATAATCGTGATTTAATAGTTATGATAATAACAGTGATAACAATGATAATGATAGTAATAGTAATAATACATGTAATAATATCGATAATGAAAATAATGATAATAAACTATAACAACAGCAACAAAACCAACAACAACAGCAACACCAATAACATCAACAATGATACACATAACAACAAACTTGATCTAAAGTAAAAATTGCAATATCATGTGCTTATGATACGATCCTTTCTAGTCCTGTTTCCCGAACGTGTAATATAATTTGCTCTCATTTGCAGCCGGAGAAGTTTCCCCTCTAGTGTGTGTCCCTAAAGTGGTAAAGGGGCCCCCTCCCCCTCCCCCTCCCCCTCCTCCTCCCCATCCTTTTTTTTTTTTTTTTTTTTTTCCTTTCGCACTCTCATTCTGTTTTCCCTTCCTCTTTCCTTTTCCTCCTTCTTTTCACTCGTCTCTTTTTCCTTTCCTTTCTTTTCTTTCCTCTTTGTCGTTCCTATTTCTTACTTTCTCCATTTCCCCTTCACTTCTTCTTCCCTTTACACTTTCCTCGCTCTTTTCCTTTCCCCTTTCAGCTCCTCTCTCCCTCTTTTCTTTTCCCTCTCCTACCCCCTTCCTTTTCCACCTCCATCTCC
>NW_028234427.1:15442120-15445244 GCF_977035675.1 Penaeus japonicus | reverse complement strand
TCCTCCTCCTCCTCCTCCTCTCTTCTTCCTCCCCCACCTGCTATAACCTCTTCTCCCTCCCCTTCCCTATCCCATACCCTCATGCCATTTTCCCCCTCCCCCTCTCCCTCTACCTCCTACCTCCATGCCCTTTTCCCCCTCCCCCTCCTTCCTCTCCTCCTACCTCCATCCCCTTTTCCCCCTCCCCCTCCTTCCCCTCCTCCCCCTCCTCTCTCTCTCTTTTTTTCCCTCCCGAAACAAATTCCTCACCTGCCTGATAATGCGAACTCCCCCCCTCCCCTCCCCCCTACCCCTACCCCGCCCCACCCTACTCCCTATACCATCCTCACCCACCACCCCCCCCCCTCCCCTCCCCACCCCACCCCCTGGAACTCTCCGTTTCCCCCTAAGGCTATCTCCATCTCCCCGCCCCCCTCCGCCCTCTTTTTTTCCTTCCATCTTTTACCTTCTTCTTCTCCTCCTCCTCTTCTTCTTCTTTCATCATCCCGGTCTTTGCGTTTCCTGGAGCTATTACTAATATATAGAGGATATACTATACTATGCTAAATATATATATAATATGTACTATATCTATATATATATCATATATATATACATATTATAATAATATTTATATGATATATATATATTACGTGCGTCGTGGTATAGTATAGTATAGTTAGAGATAATTGTAGTAAAAAGAATACTATACAGATATTTAGATATTTGTACTTTTTTTTATATATAATATTTTTTATATATAGTGATTTAGTCTTTTATATTTTATATATACTTTATATGTACATTTATATATATATATATATATATATATGTATATATATATAGTAGTTATTAATAGATATATATAGGATAGTATAATAATCAGATAGATTATTTTTATTTTTTAGATATTTATTTAGTTTTATATATAATTTATATAGGTGTTAGTTTTATATATATATATTTAATTGTGTGTTTGTTGATAATCGCGAGCAAACATATGCTTCGTTTTTCTCATGTATTTCTGTATCGCATTTTATGTAATCTTTTAGAGTATAGAGTATATATTAACAGATAGATTATCTCTCAAGTTTCATTTCGTTTTCAGTTTCTCGCCTCCCTTTTGGGAAACAAAAAAACTCCGTTTGCGATTCAATTGACCGGGTTTCACTCAAATGCAGTGAACTTATGGCAGACTGTTGCTATTGTTATTAATGCGGGCTACTACTATTGCTATGACTATCACTGATACTACGGCTACTACTCTTACTGCTACTATTACTGTTACTACTACTACTGCTAGCACTACGACTGTTACTACTACTACTGCTACTATTACAAGTGTTAGTAATTACTACGGCTATTACCACTATTGTTACTACTACGACCGTAACTACTACTACAACTACTACCATGGTTACCGTTTTACTGTTTTACTACTACCACTACTGTTGCAGCTACTACTACTACTACTACTACTACTACGGTTATTACTATTACTAATACTAATACTACGACTACTAGTGCAGCTGCTACTACTACTACTGTTATTACGGTAGTACTACTACAATTATTATTACTACCGTTGCTGATAACGGTAATAATATTATGATAGCAACAACAGCAATAATAATGATAATAACAGTGATGATAATGATGATAAAAATAGTAATAAGGATAATAATGATAATGATGATAATGATGATGATAATGATGATGATGATGATAACAATCGTAGTAATAACAATAATGATAAAATAAGGGTAATACCAACTTGGTAATATTAATAATGATAACAAGAATATCAGAAATACAGTCATGATACTAATGATAATGAGAATGACGATGACGATGATGAGGAAGATGATGAAGATGATGATGATTAAGACGATGATGAAGATGATGATGATGATGATGATGATGATGATGATGATGATGATGAAGATGATGATGATGATGATGAAGAGGAGGAGGACGATAATGATAATGATGAAGATGATGAAGATTACGAAGATGAATGATGACGATGATAATGAAGATGATGATAAAGACGAAGATGATGATGAAGATGATGACAATGAGGAGAAATAATGCTAAAATTAAAAGAATGATAAGGATATGCCAATAGTATTCTCTCTCTATTCTTTCCTCTTTTTTATCTAGATTCCAGTCTCTCTAAATATTTCTTTCTGTTTTTTTTTTCTCGCCCTCGTCATCCACCTGTTTTCTTGAGACCGAATTTCCTCTCATTTTCGTTTTCTTGTTCTTCTTCTTGTTTTTTTTTCTTGTTTTTCTTCTTGTTTTTCTGTTTTTTTCTTGTTTTTCTTCTGTTTTTTTCTTGTTTTTCTTCTTGTTTTTTTTTTTTTTTTATATGGTTCTTGTGTTTGATCTTCGCCATCTCCCCCCCCCCGCTCACTCTCGCTCTCTCTCTCCCTTTCTTCTCGTCTTCCTCCTCTCTCGGCTCTTCTCTCTCTCTCTCTTTCTCTCTGATTCCCTCTCTGTCTCTTCTTTCTCTCTCTTTCCGCTCTCTCTCTGCATCCTCTTCTATCTATCTATCGTCCTATCTCTAGACATAGCGTGGGGCTCTCTTCTCCCTTATCTCTATTTCTATATCTCTCTCTTTCTCTCTCTTTTCTTCCATCACATACCTTTCATTTTACCTTCCAATTCCTACCCCTCCCCTTGGTTTCACCCCCCCCCTCCTCCCTACCCCCTTTCATCTCCCTACCCCCACCCCCCTCCCTACCCCCTTTCATCTCCCTACCCCCGCCCCCCCCCTACCCCCGGGGGCAAATTTCCCGACAGTCACCCTGAATCCAAAAGCCCTCGGGGGGAAAGGGGGATGGGGAGGTTGGAGGGGAGGGGGGGAAGGAGGAGAGGGGAGGAGGAGGAAGAAAGGAGAGGGCAGGAGAAGTAAGGCGGAGGGGGATGGGGGATGGTGGGGGGTTGGTGGTGGGAGGAAGGTGAAAAGGAGGATATGGGAGGAGGAGGGGTAAGAAGAGGGAGGAGGAGGGGTAAGAAGAGGGAGGAGGAGGGGTAAGAAGAGGGAGGAGGAGGGTTGAAGGACAGAGAGGGAGGAAAGTGATGAAAGCGGAGGAGGAGGGGTAAGAAGAGGGAGGAGGAGGGGTAAGAAGAGGGAGGAGGA
>NW_028234427.1:15437821-15439520 GCF_977035675.1 Penaeus japonicus | reverse complement strand
CAACCTCACGTTCCATTTATCTATCCACATACCCATTCGTCCATCCACCCATCCACATGTGTATCCACCAGCTCATGTTCCATCCATCTATCCACTTACCCATCCGTCCATCCACCTATCCACATGCGTATCCACCAACCCACGTTCCTGATCAAGATCTAAAGACCCGAGCTAAAGTGCCGCTACGCCCAAATGCAACGTTAGTATCTTTGTCAAAAAAGTGAGGATATTGTCGCACGCTTTGATCAAACGCGCAATAATTTTGTTTCAGGGAAGGGCATGTCTACTGTAAAAAAAAAAAGAAAAAGAAAAAAAAAATGTTATGTTTCTCTCTTTATATGTGTGTGTGTGTTTGTCTGTGCATGTGCGTTTATGCATGTGCGTTTATATATATATATATATATATATATATATATATATATATATATAATATTATATATTATATGATATTTTATTAATATATATTATGTATATATATATATATTATATTTATATATATATATACTATAATATAAGTCTTATATTATATATATATATATAATATATATATATATATATATATATATATATATATATATACATATGATGGTAATGATGATAATGAATACAGAATACTACTAATAGTCTAAGTGATATTAATAATGACAATATAAATATTTATGACCATAGGAACAACAAGAGCAACAGCAATAATACTGATAGTAATAATAATAAAAAGGATAACAGTAATTGTATAGAATAATAATATCAATGATTATGATAATATCAGTGATAATGATAGTAATGATAATAAAGCTAATATCATCATAGTAATGATAATGAAAAAAATAGAATTTTATGTATGCTTTCGTATGTAATGAAATGTGGTTGGAAATCCCCGAAGACTTTTTGCTCGCATTCTAATTTAATGGGCAAGTTTTTTTCCTTATCGCTTTTATTTTCTTCTTTTTCTTTCTTTCATCTTTCTCTTTTCTTTTTCTTTTTTTTTTAATTCGAAAGTTTATCATTTAATTCACATTTGTCATTGTCGATGGAAACAGCAATGTCATTCAAACACAACATGCGTGTGTAATTAGATTTTTTTCCCTGTCGTTAATTGTAGAAAAGCTATGAATGATAATTCATAACTTTAGAAAATAGGTTAATCATTCTATTCTACACTTGTCTATATTGACACAGTGTTCATTCACTGTCGTTATAGCAAACATGTTGCATAGGTATAGTCAATATATTCAATTCGGAAGTGAAAGAAATAGACAATAAAGAAAGGTCGAATCCTCAGTAAATAGAAATTATCAGAAGTTGAAAATGAAACTTCTCCTTTGGGAAAGAGCAAGCATGAATTCCTTCGTCTTAGAAAAATAGGAGGGAAAACCTTGATGCATAATACGGTCCAAATTTAGAATACAACTCAGCGTACTTAAAGAGGCTTCGAATAATTAGATATTCATGATTATGCTAAATAATCATAGGTGTTGAGCACAGAGCAAGGCATTTTCTTTGCTTGTTCGTCTTTACAGAGCAACAATGGATTCTTTTTTTTTTTTCTTCTTCTTTTTCTCATTTCGTTTCATCTATCTCCCTTTCTTTCTGCTTATCTTTCCCTCATTTCTCTACTCTGCTTTCTGCCTTTATTTATTTCTTAGCCCCCCTCCCCCTTCTCTCTCTCTCTCTCTCTCTCTCTCTCTCTCTCTCTCTC
>NW_028234427.1:15410321-15415321 GCF_977035675.1 Penaeus japonicus | reverse complement strand
GCGCCAAAACCTCCACACACACAAACACCCCAAAACTCAATAAAACAAAACGCCTCCACACACAAGCACGTCATCAAAAACTCACCAAGCAAAACAACAACGGAACAATACCAAACACCACCCCTCAACACGACACTCAAACACTCAACAAACACCTCAAAACAAACCCCTCATACACCACACCCGTCTAAAACAATCACTAACATCTAATCAAACCCCTCATCAACACTACACACCACCAAACAACAACCCTCACAATCACACACACACCCTCAACTCAAAGCACCTCAAACAAACCACAACATCACCAACAATACTCAACGCATATCATCAAAACCCTCAACACCCCTCAACACAAAAAAACTCATAAAATCAACATCAACACACACTAATACACAACTCACAAAACACACACAACCAACACAAACACACCAATCTATAAACAACAACACCCGGTTCTAACATTCACCTCCACACAAAACACGACCTCCTTTACCCCGACTCCTCCCTCACCCTCCTACCCCTACTCATCACCCTCCTACCCCCACTCCTCACCCTCCTAGCCCCACCACTCTATCACCCCCTAACCTCCCACTCCTCACCCTCCTACCCCCACTCCTCACCCTCCCACCCCCACTCCTCTCCCTGCCTACCACCCCCACTTCCTCACCCTCCTAAATCCGCCACTCCGTCACCCTCCTAACCCCCTACTCATCACCCTCCTACCCCCACGCCTAACCGCCTACCCCCCCCCCGCCCCCTCCTCCCCCCACTCCTCACCCTCCTACCCCCACTCCTCACCCTCCTACCCCCACTCCTCACCCTCCTACCCCCACTCCTCACCCTCCTACCCCCACTCCTCACCCTCCTACCCCCACTCCTCACCCTCCTACCCCCACTCCTCACCCTCCTACCCCCACTCCTAACAACATCCGTACCCCACTACTCTCAACTCGACCACTATCCTCACCCCCTAACACCTCGCATCACCCGCCTACACCAGACTCATCAACCTCCAGACACCCCTCCTCACCCTCCCAATCCCCCCCTCCTCAACCTCCTACCACCACTCCTTCTCCCTCCTTCCACCACCTCCCACCCTCCTACCCCTAACCCCCACATCTCCTCTCACGCCTTTCCCCCACTCCTCACCCTCCTACCCACACTCCCTCATACCCTCCGACCACCCCAACGGAGGATGTGCTCCTCACCCTCCCCGACCACCCACACTCCTCAACCTCCTAAACACACGACTCCTCATCCCGCCTACACCCACGCATCACCCTCCTTCCCCCCTCTTCTCTTCACAATACCTAAACCATATATACTCACCCGAAGATAAGAAGCCCGCAACCGCCTACCCCTACTCTCACCTCCGACCACCTCCAGTCATCATCCCTCCGTAACCACCCCTCGCCGCACCCTCCTAACCCCCACTACAGCACACTCCGAACCACACTCCTCACCCTCCTACCCCTACTCCTCACCCTCCCTCCCCCTCCTCTCCCTCACTTACACCCCGCTCTCACCGCCGACTCCCCCGCATCACCCTCCTAACCCCACCCCCCCGCATCACCGCTCCTCCCCTCCCCACTCCTCACCCTCCTACCCCCACGCCCTCACCCTACGACCCCCACTCCTCAAGACCCTCCGACCCCTACTCCCCCCTCCTACACCCTCCTACATCACTCCTTCCCCCCTCCTCTCCCTCCGACCCCCCTCCTCACCCTCCTACCCCCCCTCCGACCACCCTCCACTTAACCAACCCCCCCCCTCCGCACCCGACTTACCCCCACTCCTCCACCCCCCTACCCCACACCATCACCCGACTACCCCTACGCCGCACCCTCACTACCCACACTCATCACACTCCTACCTAACCCTAACTCATCACACTCCTATACCCCCGACCCCCCCGCCCTCACACTCCTACACCACCACTACTATCCAGATCGAATACCCAACTCCGCTCACTAAGTAAAAACCATATACATACACACGACTTCCAATTATCTTCACAGATACTACCACAACTACGCATAAGCAGTCCAACTCTCCGCACCATACGAGACCCACCACCATGCCGAAAACTCCTACCACATCTCTATCAATAAGCATACCCCTATATACTCAACATCATTAACCCATCGCTCAGTTCATCACCATCCTACAACCTTAAGCAGATACCTCCTTAAAAACCCCATCCGAACCATCAGAAAGCCCCTCCTCACCCTCCTACCACCCCCTCTCCTGCACACCCTCCTAAACCCCCCCCTCACCCCCCCCCCCCCCTCACACCTCCTACCCTACCCCCACTCCTCACCCTCCTACCCCCCCCCCCTCCTCACCCGGCCGACCCCTACGCCTCCCCTCCTCCCCCTATCCTCACCCGCCTTACCGCCCCAACTCCTCACCCTCCTACCCCACTCCTCACCCTCCTAACCCCACTCCTAACCCTCCTACCCCACTCCTCACCCTCCTACCCCCCCACTCCGAAACCCTCCGAACCCCCCACTCCTCACCGCCGACCCCCCCCCTCCACCCGCCTAAACCCCTCCGCAAACCCCTCCGACCACCCCCCTCCGCAACACCCTCCTTCCCACCCCTAACCACAACGCCTCTACTCACCACCTACCACCCCCACGCCGCTACCCTCCTAAACCCTCCCACCCTCCTCACCCCCCTACCACCCCTACTCCTCACCCTCCTACCCCCCTCCTCACCCTTCCTACCCCCCGCCTCACCCGCTACCCCCCCCCTCCGAACCCTCCTACCGCCCCTCCCTCTCCCTCCTAACCACCCCCACTCCTCACCCTCCTAACCCCACCCCTCACCCTCCTACCCCACCACCTCCACCCCCTACCCCTATCCTCACACTCCTACCCCACTCCTCACCCCCTCTGCCCCTACTCATCAACCTCCTACCACCACCCCCCGCCTCCTCTCCCTCCTAACACCCAATCTAGTAACCTCACCCTCCTAACCCACCACTCCTCCTCTCCTTACCACCACCCCTCACTCCTCACCCCCTACCCCTAATCATCACCCTCCTATACCCCCCCTACGCACCCTCCTACCACCCCCACTCCCACCCTCCTACCCCCACTCCTAACCCTCCTACCCCCCCTCCTCACCCTCCTACCCCTACTCCTCACCCTCCTACCCCCCCACTCCTCACCCTCCTACCCCTACTCCTCACCCTCCTAATACCACCCCTCCCTCCACCCTCCTACGACCCTCCCTCAAACCCTCCGACCCCACACGCTCACCCTGCCCTATCCCCCCTCCTCAAAAACCCTCCTACCGCCCCCACTCCTCACCTCCTACCCTCCCCCCCCTCCTCACCCTCCTACCCCTCCTCCTCACCCTCCTACCCCTATTCCTCACCCTCCTCCCCCAACTCCTCACCCTCCTACCCCACTCCTCACCCTCCTAACCCCACTCCTAACCCTCCTACCCCACTCCTCACCCTCCTACCCCCACTCCTAACCCTCCTACCCCCACTCCTCACCTTCCTACCCCCCTCCTCACCCTCCTACCCCCCTCCTCACCCTCCTACCCCATTCCTTACCCTCCTAACCCCACTCCTCACCCTCCTACCCCCCCTCCTCACCCTCCTACCCCTACTCCTCACCCTCCTACCCCTACTCCTCACCCTCCTACCCTCACTCCTCACCCTCCTACCCCTACTCCTCACCCTCCTACCCCCCTCCTCACCCTCCTACCACCCACCCACCCCCCCACTCCGCACATGACTCCTAACCCCCCACTCCTCACCCTCCTACCCCCCCCTCCTCACCCTCCTACCCCTACTCCTCACCCTCCTACCCCCCCCCACTCTCCCTCCCCTCTACCCCCACTCCGTCCTCACCTCCTAACCCCCCTCCTCACACCTTCCTACCCCTACTCCTCTACGCCTCCTACTACCCTCCACTCCCTCACCCTCCTACCCCTACTCCTCACCCTCCTCCCCCCCCTCCTCACCCTCCTACCCCCACTCCTCACCCTCCTACCCCCACTCCTCACCCTCCTACCCCCACTCCTCACCCTCCTACCCCTACTCCTCACCCTCCTACCCCCACTCCTCACCCTCCTACCCCCACTCCTCACCCTCCTACCCCTACCACTCCTAACCCTCCTACCCCCCCTCCTCACCCTCCTACCCCCACTCCTAACCCTCCGACGTCCCCAAAGCCGAAAAAACAGCCTAAAAGCCCTTATCCGCAACCTCCTAACCCCCACTCCTCACCCTCTTCCCTACCTCCCACGAAGAACATCCGTACCCCCACTCCTCACACCCTCCTACCACCCCCCCTCCCTCCCCCTCCTACCCCCCCTCCTCACCCTCCTACCCCTACTCCTCACCCTCCTACCCCCACTCCTCACCCTCCTAACCCCCACCCCTCCATCACCCTCCTACCCCCACTCCTAAAACCTCCTTGAACCCCCCACTGTTTCCCTCCCCCTCCTACCCCCACTCCTCTCTTCCTCACCCTCCTAACTCCCCACTCCTCTCCCTCCCTACCCTCTCCTAACACCACTCCTCATCCCTCCTCCCCTACTCCGCCTCACTCTCCGACCCACCACGCCTCCACCCTCCTACCCGCCCACTCCTCACCTACTACCCCACTCTACCCCCACTCCTCACCCTCCTACCCCCACTCCTCACCCTCCCCTACCCCTACCTCCTAACCCCACTCCTACCCACACGCACTCAATTCCTCACCCTATACCTCCGCCACCCCCCTCCCCACCGCCACTCCTCACCCTCCTCCCCCCCCTCCTCGCCCTCCTCCCCCACCTCCAAGCACCCCTCCTCACCCTCCTGCCTCCCCCACCCCCATCCCTACCGCCACCCCCACCTCCTAGCACCCCAACTCCCACTCCTCACCCTCCTACCTCCCCCCAAGCACCCCTCCTCGGCCTCCTACCTCCCCCCACCCCCACCCCCTCCTACGCCCACCCTTTCCTCTCCCCGCTCATTAAGTCTGAGAAATGTT
>NW_028234427.1:15402821-15407821 GCF_977035675.1 Penaeus japonicus | reverse complement strand
ATGCTCCTTATAAGTAAATCTCTCTTGTAAGTGTCTCCCATAAGTGTAGGTGTCTCTCAGAAGGACCCCCTCTTATCGGTAAGTCTTTCTTGTAAGTATGTCTCCCTTGTAAGTGTCTCCCTTATGAGTGGGTGTCTCTCAAGAATGATTACCTCTTATGGGCAAGTCTTTCTTGTAAGTAAGTCTCTCTTGTAAGTGTCTCCCTTAAGTGTAGGTTCTATCGGTAAGTCTTTCTTGTAAGTAAGTCTCTCTTGTAAGTGTCTCCCTTAAGTGTAGGTTCTATCGGTAAGTCTTTCTTGTAAGTGTGTCTTTCTTGTAAGTGTCTCCCTTATGAGTGTGTGTCTCTCAAGAATGATTACCTCTAAGAATGGATGTGAAGTTCTTGTCTTGTAAGTAAAGTCTCCCTTGTAGTGTAGGATGGTCTTCGCTTGTTATGAGTGAGTTCTTTTTAGCGATGAATTCGCCCTGAGATGAGTAGTTCTGAACTGAACGATATGAATTTATCTTATTGGTAACCTACCTAAGATGTGTCAGTCTCCTTTTAGATGTAGTGACTCTTTAATGTGAGTTCTCATGTTAATATAGTGTTATGGCTATCCCTTATAAGTCTTCGTTCAGTATGAGCTGGATCCTTTAGATGAGTTGGAACCACCTACCCATCTGGCTATACAGGCCCGCCCCCCCCGCCCCCTGCTCCGGCAATACTGCCCTACAGCGGAGGTGTATTCGGTGCATTAGAATTTGAATAACCACTGATGTAATATGTCACAGTTATCATGGTCCTTTAATGCGGACTAAATCTCGTATCTTGTCTTTCCTGCTATTTCTGTATATATATTTTTGCTCTTTGTTGATATTTTTTACCCTTTATTATATGTTGTTGTTACGGAATTGTTGTGTTCAGGTGTATTTTCCCTTGCTTTGTAAACATGTTTTTGTTCCTTGTTTTTCAGCTTGTACGTTTCGTCTTATCTTCTGCCCTTACGTTCTCTGACATTGTTTCCCATCTGTGTTTTTTCCTCATTAAGACATCACTTTTTTTTTTTTTTTTTGTTTTTTATTTTTTTTTCTCCTCATGCAATTTTCCTTCAGTCTGATTAAATAGACAATTACTCAACTTTGCTTCTTCTTGGCTGCTTGCTCTCGTGTTGTTTATTTTTCTTGTCTTTATATTCCCTTTTTTATCCCCTTTGACTCTTCGCTTTTTTCTCGTGAATTTTTCCTTTGTTTTTCGTTCGTATTAATCTCTATATCTATCTATCTGTCTATCTACCTATCTATCTTTATCTCCATCTTTTTATCTGTCTGTCTCTCTATCTATCTATCTACCTCTCCCTCCTTTTCTCTCTGTTCCTCTTTTTTTTTCTTTCTTTCTCTCTCTCTCTCCCCTCCCCTCCCCCCTCTCTCTCGCTTCTCTCTTTCTCTCTTCATCTCTTTCTCTCTCTCTCTCTCTCTTCTCGTCTCTCATCTCTCTTCTTTCTCGTTCTCTCTCTCTCTCTCCTCTCTCTCTCTTCTTTCTCTCTCTTCTCTCTATCTCTCTCTCTTCGTCTCTCTCGCTTTCTCTCTCTCTGCTTACTCTCATCTTCTCTTTCATCTCTATCTTATCTAATTCTCTTCTACTCTTATTCTCTCCTCTCTCCTCTCTCTCATTCTCTCTCTCTCTCTCTCTCTCTCTTCCTCCCCTCTTCTCTCTCTCTCTTCTCTCTCTCTCTCTCATCTCTCTCTTCGTCTCTCTCTCTTTTTCTCTCCTCTCTCTTTCTCTTTATTATCTTATTCTATCTTCTCTATTCTCTCATCTCGTCTATCTCTCTCTCTCTCTCTTCTCTGCTCTCTCTCTACTTCTCTCTCTTCTCTCTCTCTCTCTTCTCTCTCTTCGTTTATTTTTTTATATATGTATCTATTTACTCTGTCTGGTATTGTATTTAGTCTATCCTGTTGCTCCCTCTTTATCTCTGGTCTTCTCTCTCTTCGCTCTCTGACTCCTCGCGCTCTCTCTCTCTTTCTCTCTCTCTCTCTCTCTCTCATCTGCGCTACCTCTTCTCTCATCTCTCTTCTCTCTCTTTATTGCTTTTCGCTATCTCTCCTTCTTTCGCTTCTCTCTTTCCTCTCTCTGCTTCTGTCCTCTCCACCTCTCTTTGCCCTTCGTCGTATCTGTTATCCCCTTGTTCCCCTTCTCTCGCATACCCCTTTGCCTTATTCCTTTGCTTACCCACTGTATACTTCTCCGTTATCCACCCTCAACGCCGCCTTCTGAACACTACTTTCCTTACCATCTTACTCTCCCTACACCGCTTTACCTCCCTTCTGACCGCTTACCCCCCCCCCCTATCCCCCGCCTTACCCTCATCACCTTCCTACCCCCAACCTTGCCGTCACCACTCCAGCCTCCATTCTACCTCATCCCCCCCTACCGCCCCACTCCTCCCGACCCTCTCCTCCCACCCACTTCCTCCTACACCTCCTACCCCCCCACTCCTCCACCCCTCCCTACCCCCCCCCCCACATCCTTCACCCCCTCCTACACCCCCCATCTTTGCCTCTAGCCACCTCCTACTCCCCACCCGTCCATCGACCTCATTCCCCCCCACTCCTCACCCCCTCACTACCCCCACTCTCTCACCACCTCCTACCACACCCACTCCCCTCACCCTCCGACCCCCACTCACCTCCACCCTCACCTACCCCCCCACTCCTCAAACCCGACCTACGCCATCCTCCTCTACCCTCACTACCACCCACCATCCTCACCCACTCCCTACCAACCCACTCACTCACCCTCCATACCCCCACTCCTCACACACCTCGCTACACCATCCCTCCCTCCTCACCCTCCTACCCCAACTCCACTCTCAGCCATCTCCTACCCCCACTCCTCACCTCTACTACCCCCACTCCTCCACCCTCTTACCAACCCTACTCCTCACCCTCCTACCTCCACTCTCACCCTCTCTACCCCTCCTCCTCCCTCACCCTCCTACCCCCCCTCCTCACCCTCCTACCCCCACGCACCTATCCTCACCCTTCTACCAACCCCACTCTCACCTCCTACCGCCCACTCCTCACCCTCCTAACCCCCACTCTCACTCCTCTACCCCCAAGCCTCCTCACCCCCTAACCCTCGTACGCACCCCTCCTCACCTCACTGCCTCCCCCACCTCCCCATCCCTACCCGCACACCCCCAACCTCCTTAGCAAACCGCCCAATCCCTCCCCCCCACTCCTCACCCTCCCTATCCTCCCCCCAAGCACCTCTCCCTCCGCTCCTACCTCCCCACCACGTCCCTTCAAATCCCACCCCCACCCCCTCCTACGCCCACCCTTTCCTCTCCCCGCTCATTAAGTCTGAGAAATGTTACACCGCCCGCATTAGGTCGGCGCTTCCCGTAATATTCCGCGTCTCGAAAAAGGGTGAATGGATGCAGGCGTCACCGAGAGGGCATTTTAACGAGGGGACGGCATTGAGACTTTGATGCCGGGAAGGGAAAAGGAAATATGTGTATTTGGATATATGTGTAGAGTTTTTTTTTTTTTCTTGTATGAAGATTTTTTTTTTTTTTGTACGTCTGTGGGTTTTTGTTTTCCTTGTTTGTTTGTTTGTTTGTTTTTTGGTTGGCGTTGTTGTTTGAGAAATTTAATTTTGGTTTCTATTGTTGTTTTGTAAAAAAAATATATATATAATGGAAAAAATTATTTTTCTTTGTTGTTGCTGAAAATGTTACTAAGATATGCTTTAGAGTTTTCTTCTTCCTTCTCATTGTTATTGGAAGAGATCGGGACGGAAGAGAAAAAGGAGAACGGATGATCGCTAAGGGAAAGATAAGAAAGTATGGAAATAAGGGAGAAAGAGGAGGAGAATGATAAAGGTTCTGATTCGCCGAGATTTTTAAAAAGGGAGGTAGGGGAGCGGGGCGAAAAGGACATATTGAAGCTTTAACAAAATGTATCTATTCTATCTATCTATCTATCTATCTATATATATATATATATATATATATATATATATATATATATATATATATATACATGTGTGTGTGTGTGTGTGTGTGTGTGTGTGTGCGCGCGCGTGTGTGTATATACTACCATCTGAAGTCTTGCTTTCTTTCAATTTCGGCAGAAGGCAAAGACATAGAAAATGACAATTAAGATAATGAAGAGGTAGAGAATCACGTTCACGAAGAAAAGAAGGCGAGAAGAAACCGAGCCTTTGACACCGGGATGAATAACATGAAGATATCGTCTAAGGAAGAGACAGCTGCATCCCTTAGAGGATTCGTGTTTCCGCCCCAACTCGATAGACGTAATATGAGGGTAATAGTGAATGCTTGGGTTAATGAGGAATATAAGCTTGTGTAATGCACAATTCTTGGTCAAGGAATGTGATTTTATCTCATGGGCGAGAGATGGAGACCACGCTTGCTGATTTGTCATTTCTGGTTTGTGTGTGCGTTTGGTTGGCTGTGTATTTCTAGATGGGTCTCTTTCTCTCTCTCTCTTTCGCTCTCTATCCTCTGTCTCTCTCTCTTTTTCTCTCTCTCTCCTCTCTCTCTCTCTTTCTCTCTCTCTCTCTCTCTCTCTCTCTCTCTCTCACCTCTCTCTCTCTCTCTCTCTCTCTCTCTCTCTCTCTCTCTCTCTCTCTCTCTCTCTCTCCTCCTCTTCTCTCTCTCTCTCTCTCTCTCTCTCTCTCTCTCTCTCTCTCTCTCTCTCTCTCTCTCTCTCTCTCTGACCTCTCTCTCTCTCTCTCTCTTTCGCTCTCTATCCTCTGTCTCTCTCTCTCTTTCTCTCTCTCTCCTCTGTCTCTCTCTCTCCTCTCTCTCTCTCTCTCTCTCTCTCTCTCTCTCTCTCTCTCTCTCTCTCTCTCTCTCTCTCTCTCTCTCTCTCTCTCTCTCTCTCTCCCCTCTCTCTCTCTCTCTCTCTCTCTCTCTCTCTCTCTCTCTCTCTCTCTCTCTCTGACCTCTCTCTCTTTCTATCTCCTCTTCCACTCCCCTTCTCTCTTTCTCTCC
>NW_028234427.1:15387821-15390321 GCF_977035675.1 Penaeus japonicus | reverse complement strand
AAAAGGAACAAGAAGAAGAGTAGCAAAGAGCAAGTGGAAAAGGAGGAGGAGATAACGGTAGTGACAGTAAAGAACACTAAAGAGGAACGAAAGAAAAAACAAAGCGAAAGAAGAGAAACAAAAATCGGAGGAAAATAAGAGGAGGAGGATGACGAATGAAATAAGCAGGAAGCATTGAAGGAGGAGGAGAGGAATCACTTGGGGGGAGGGGGGGAAGTAGGACGAGGAAGAGTAGAAGGAGGAGTAACAAAGGAGATAGAGTCGATGGCCACAGGAGGTTAATATTAGAGGCGACGCGATCCCGTGCATATATTCATGAGCCTATGTTGATTGGATCTCTAATCGTCCTCCGGAGCCACGAGTCCTGCGCGGAGCACCCATGGCCACTTCTTGTCCCTCCGTCTGTATGGCCACTTTTCCCTCCAGCTGATGGCCATCTTGAGAGCGTTAGAGTGCGTCTTTTGTTACTTTCACACAGCTCTTAAAATGCATGTCTCTGGATTTTTTTTTTTTTTATGTGGGTGTACTTTGTTTATATGCGTGCGTGTGGGACTTATCTCGGTGCCGGATGCTGTGTAGAGATGGGCTTATTTCTGGGTTGGGGGGGGGGGGGAGGGACTGAATTATGTGGGACGTGGCTGAGTATGTTCGTTATTATTTTTTTTTTTTGTGTGTGTGTTGTTAGTGGTTTGCTGTTTGCTTGATGGTGTTGCTTTTGTTGTTTGTTGGTGTTTTCATTGCGTCGTCTTCGTCATCCTTCTCATCATCATTATCATTATTATTATTATCATCATCATCATCCTCATTATCACCATCACTAATACCACCACATCATCATCATTATCACCAACAGCAACAAATCATCATTACCATCACAACACCATCACATCATCATTACCATTACAACACCATCACATCCTCACATCATATCATCATCACCATCATCAATGTCATCCCCCCCCACCACTACCACCATCAACAACACCATCATCAACACCATTACCTTCCTAGCCACACCACACCATATTTTTCCTCCCTCCCTCTCTCCTTTCCTCTCTCCAAAAGTACAAATTTCTGCCCTACATTTCATCTGACAACATCTGACAACAACAGACTGACTGACAACTAACATGACAACGAACAATGAGTCTAGCGGCTCTGGCTGTACATCCGCTTTGAATAACATCCCTTCACAAATACCAACATGTAAAAAATGAATGAATGGAGTGGCTGAATACCAGATAAATCAGTAATAATGATGGCAATAGAATGGATGATGGTGAGGGTGGTGATGATAATAATGATAATGGTAATGAGAATGAGAATGAGTATAATCACATTTGATGATAATAATAATGGTGATAATGATAATAATGATTTTGATATTTAAAAAATATATAATGATAGTAATAGTAATGAGACTGATAATCATAAAGATAATAAGGGTGATAATGAAAATACAAAATCATGTTAACATTAATGATAATGATAATAATAAAGATAATGATGTTTATTCTAATTGCTTTTACTGTTGTTTTTATCATAATTATCATAATTACTATTATCGTTATTGTTATTGATAATATCATTATCATTACTATTATTACTATTGTTATTGTTATTGTTGTTGTTATCATTATTAATATTGATATTATATTATGATCATTATCACCATTACTGCTATTATCAAAATAAATGTATAAAAAAGTCAACACATAAAAACGAAATGCCAAATACTTTCCAATAAAAAAGATGGCTAATTTAAGTTAATCAATATTAGCAAATCGAAATAAATTGATAATGCTAAATCAAAGTAACACCATAGTACCAAATACCAACATACACAAATAAAACAACAAAAAAATCCTACATATATATATACGCATGAGGTAAGCTTACGTAAATTTCCCCTGAAACGTTGCAAATGTTGCAGTGACGTCAAGAAGGATCAACATGCAGGCAGCACAAATTTAGCTGAAGTCCTGGCTAATTGTTGGCAGGGTACGATTGGGTGGAAGAATTATTGCAATGAACTAGCATGAGCCTCTTAGTGCTAGAGCGCAGGGGAGCAACATCGGTGTGTGAAGCTTGAAGAGGATGTTGACTTGATATGTGGTGGTACATAAAGATAGTTCTATGTGATATGCGGTAGTTATAAACATGTAGTTCGACGTCCTATGTGGTGGTGGGCAATAGCAGGGTCAATGTGTTATGTGGTGGTAGACAATAGACATTTCGATGTGATATGTGGTGGTGGACAATAGTAGGGTTAATGTGCTATGTGGCGATTAAATAGGAGAAGTGACATACTATGTGGTGGAAGAAGAGGAGAGTAAACACAACACAGAAAAAGTGAGACAGCGTTGTATTTGGTGCTAGAGGAGGAATGACACATACTATGTGGTTGAAGACAAGAGACTTGTGGTAGCAGAAGAGAAGAGACAACACAATATTTAGTGATAGAGGAAAGGCAACATAAAATGCGGCAACATAGGGTCAC
>NW_028234427.1:15377821-15380321 GCF_977035675.1 Penaeus japonicus | reverse complement strand
ACTTGTGAGTGTGTGTGATGTATATACTATATACGCACACACAAATACACACATACAATGTGTGTATGTATATAAATATATATATATATATATATATATATATATATATATATATATATATATATATATATATATATATATATATATATTGATATGTATGTGTGTATGTATATATATATATATATATATAATATATATATATATATATAAACACATGTATATATGTATATATATACATATACATACAAACACACACACACACACACACACACAAGTGTATATATAATTATGATATAATATATATATATATATATATAATATATACATATATATAATATATATATAAATATATATATTATATGTATATATACATATATAATATGTATGTATGTAATATATATATAATATATATATATATATATATATATATATAATATATACATAATATATGTAAATATGTAATATATATATATATATATATTAATATATATATATATATATGTATGTATATATATATATATATATATATATAATATATATATATATATATATATATATATATATATATATACATACATATATATATACGTATATTATATATATATATGTGTGTGTACATATATATAATATATATATGTGTGTATATATGTGTATATATACATATATATGTATATATAGACATATATATACATATTTATATACATATATATATATATATATATATATATATATATATATATATGTATGTGTATATATATATATATGGGTATGTATGTTTGTGCATGTGTATGTGTGTGTTTATGTGTGCTTTTTCATTTATTTCTTTACACACACACACACACACACACACATAAATGCATGTGTGTATATGTGTTTCTATGTGTCTATATGTATATATATGAATAATATGTGTGTGGGTGTGTGTGTGTGTGTGTGTGTGTGTGTATACATACATATATACAAGTATTTATGTATTAATGACATCTACCTGGTAATCAAAGCCAAAGTCTCACCTCCCGGCGAGCGACACGGAAGGAGGCTAAGCAAGGGAAATAAACGCTCAACAAGAGCAACTGCTTCACGCACAGAATCCGGACCAACGCAATGGCGTAAACACTCCCACTTTCAGAAAGAGAGAAAAAAAGAGAGGCGACTTTGAGCTCGTCCCCCCTCTTCCCCTCTCTTCCCCCCTCCCCGTACCTCTCCCGACCCCACCCATCCTCCTACTCCCAATCTCAAAAAACCGAGAGAGAGAGCGAGAGAATGTGAGAGAATTTCTTACGTCGAAGTAAGAGATAAAAAGTGCTGGAGCGGCCGCCGTTCGCCGAGGCTCAGATGCAAGTGGACACAGCCTCTAATACATACCAAGTGTTCCCCTCCGCGTCTTGGCCGGCGGAAGGGGGGGGGGGGTATGAGGGGCGGGGGGAAAGAAGAGTACGAGATGTTGAAGGGAGGGGCGAGGGCTTAGAAGGGGAGGGGGGGAGATGGGAATGGAGGGAATATTAAGGCATAGGGAGGGAGGTGGGGGTATAAATACACGATATGTTAAGGAGAGGAGGACGAAAGGGGCATCGGGGTATAGGGTACAAGAGTGGAAGGGAGGGAATAGGGTACAAGAGATGTGGGTGATGGAAGGGGGGAGAAGCGGGGCACGAGTGGGGTACGAGGGATGGGGGGGTCGAGAGGGGGAGGGGAGACTGGGGGCATGGATGAGGAATAGGAACAAGATGAGAAGTATGAAAGACTCATAGAAGGAGAGGTGGAGGAAGGCACGAAAGACGAAGGTGGGGAGTGTGAGGGGGGGGGGGGGCCGGGGGGGGGGCCCCCGGGGGGGGGGCCCCGGGGGGGGGGGGGGGGGGGTCAAGCGAGGACACGGGGGGGGCACCCACGGGGGGGGGGGGGGGGGGGGGGCACCAGGGGGGGGGCGGGGGGCCGGGTGGGGGGGGGCGGGGGGGGCCGGCCAAGGGGGGGGGGGGGGGGGGGGGGGGGTGGGGCAGGGCCGCACACCGGGCGGGGGCAGGGGGGCGGTGGGGGGGGGGGGGGGGGGGGGGCCTAAGAGAGGGGGGGGCCACAGGGGGGGCGGTGTGGGCCCACCCGCCCGGGGGGGGGGGGGGGGGGGGGGGGGGGGGGGGGGGGGGGGGGGGGCGCGGGGGGGGGGGGGGGGGGGGGGGGGGGGGGGGCGGGGGGGGGGGGGGGGCGGGGGGCGCCAGGGGGGGGGGGGGCCGGGGGGGTGGGGGGGGGGGGGCAAACCGGGGGGGGCGGGGGGGGGGGGGGGGGGGGGGGGGCACGTGGGGCCCCGGGGGGGGGGGGGGGGGGGGGGCGCCACGAAATTTGAGGGAGGAGGAGGGGGGCACGAAATACGAGGGAGGGGGAGAGGGGGGCACGCAAATGCGGGATGGGAGGTGCGGGGGCACGAAATTCGAGCGAAGGGAGATGAAGGGGGTACGAAAGACGAGGGAGGGAGTGAAGGGGTCACGAAAGACGAGGGAGAGGGAGGAGG
>NW_028234427.1:15347821-15352821 GCF_977035675.1 Penaeus japonicus | reverse complement strand
CAAGTAATGAGAGTGCTCTGTTGTGATCGCATCGGCTGTTTAATCGCCTTTTGATCTCGCGCGTCTAAAGCCGGCCCTGGGGGGGGGGGGGGGGGGGAGGGGGAGGGGGGAAGCGGCACGTGTTTATTGTGTGTCTGTTTGTATAACGTGATGAGTGGGCGTGTCGATATGATAATGCTGCGATGCTGACCGTCCGCCGTCCCACCCATCCATTCCCTGCCTCTTGCTCTTCCTCCCTCTATTGATCTTATAATGGTTGTCCGTCATGGTTGCCACTTCGCCGGAACTACATGAATGAACATGAAAGTAGAATGATGATGATGAGGACATGAGCGACAACGAAACGGCGACAGCGTAATTTGCATGATTAGTGGCAACAAGCGGAAGTTCAAAGATAAATGATGCTGAAGTCTAAAAACAACAGCATTAAATAATGCTAAAGCTATATAGAATAATGAAAACGGTGATAATAACGATTTTTTTTTTTTTTTTTTATAAAACAACATTAACAGAAGTTTCATCAGAATGCCACCTATTTTTTCAACGTTGTAACAGAGAAGATGAAAAATATTATTAATAATTTCCGAAAAGAAAAAAAAAAGTGAACAAATCGGCTGACCTGAGCTGACCTCAGTGTCCAGCAGTCCACCATCGCTACTTCATCATTACCGCGTTCACCTGCTGTCACCTCCAATCATGCCGGGATTAAAGGAAATGTTTGTCAGATTAGTTAGCTGTTGCTAGGCTTAGAACTGCCAGTCACTCCCTGTCATTTATTAGGCTGGATGTGCGTTCAATTAGATCAGTTGACCGCCTGGATTAGCGTGTGTGGGTTAAAGGGACATGACAGGGGGGTTTTTGCGCTCTCTCTTGCGTTTAGTGAGTGGTCGTCGGGGAAGGTGTTGCGTTTAGTGAGTGGTCGTCGGGGAAGAAGTTGCGTTTAGTGAGTGGTCGTCGGGGAAGGTGTTGCGTTTAGTGAGTGGTCGTCGGGGAAGAAGTTGCGTTTAGTGAGTGGTCGTCGGGGAAGAAGTTGCGTTTAGTGAGTGGTCGTCGGGGAAGGTGTTGCGTTTAGTGAGTGGTCGTCGGAAAAGAAGTTGCGTTTAGTGAGTGGTCGTCGGGGAAGAAGTTGCGTTTAGTGAGTGGTCGTCGGGGAAGGTGTTGCGTTTAGTGAGTGGTCGTCGGGGAAGGTGTTGCGTTTAGTGAGTGGTCGTCGGGGAAGAAGTTGCGTTTAGTGAGTGGTCGTCGGGGAAGAAGTTGCGTTTAGTGAGTGGTCGTCGGGGAAGGTGTTGCGTTTAGTGAGTGGTCGTCGGGGAAGAAGTTGCGTTTAGTGAGTGGTCGTCGGGGAAGAAGTTGCGTTTAGTGAGTGGTCGTCGGGGAAGAAGTTGCGTTTAGTGAGTGGTCGTCGGGGAAGAAGTTGCGTTTAGTGAGTGGTCGTCGGGGAAGGTGTTGCGTTTAGTGAGTGGTCGTCGGGGAAGAAGTTGCGTTTAGTGAGTGGTCGTCGGGGAAGAAGTTGCGTTTAGTGAGTGGTCGTCGGGGAAGAAGTTGCGTTTAGTGAGTGGTCGTCGGGGAAGGTGTTGCGTTTAGTGAGTGGTCGTCGGGGAAGGTGTTGCGTTTAGTGAGTGGTCGTCGGAAAAGAAGTTGCGTTTAGTGAGTGGTCGTCGGGGAAGAAGTTGCGTTTAGTGAGTGGTCGTCGGGGAAGAAGTTGCGTTTAGTGAGTGGTCGTCGGGGAAGAAGTTGCGTTTAGTGAGTGGTCGTCGGGGAAGGTGTTGCGTTTAGTGAGTGGTCGTCGGGGAAGAAGTTGCGTTTAGTGAGTGGTCGTCGGGGAAGAAGTTGCGTTTAGTGAGTGGTCGTCGGGGAAGAAGTTGCGTTTAGTGAGTGGTCGTCGGGGAAGAAGTTGCGTTTAGTGAGTGGTCGTCGGGGAAGAAGTTGCGTTTAGTGAGTGGTCGTCGGGGAAGAAGTTGCGTTTAGTGAGTGGTCGTCGGGAAAGAAGTTGCGTTTAGTGAGTGGTCGTCGGGGAAGAAGTTGCGTTTAGTGAGTGGTCGTCGGGGAAGAAGTTGCGTTTAGTGAGTGGTCGTCGGGGAAGAAGTTGCGTTTAGTGAGTGGTCGTCGGGGAAGAAGTTGCGTTTAGTGAGTGGTCGTCGGGGAAGAAGTTGCGTTTAGTGAGTGGTCGTCGGGGAAGAAGTTGCGTTTAGTGAGTGGTCGTCGGGGAAGGTGTTGCGTTTAGTGAGTGGTCGTCGGGGAAGGTGTTGCGTTTAGTGAGTGGTCGTCGGGGAAGAAGTTGCGTTTAGTGAGTGGTCGTCGGGGAAGGTGTTGCGTTTAGTAGGTGGTCGTCGGGGAAGAAGTTGCGTTTAGTGAGTGGTCGTCGGGGAAGAAGTTGCGTTTAGTGAGTGGTCGTCGGGGAAGAAGTTGCGTTTAGTGAGTGGTCGTCGGGGAAGGTGTTGCGTTTAGTGAGTGGTCGTCGGGAAGAAGTTGCGTTTAGTGAGTGGTCGTCGGGGAAGAAGTTGCGGATAGTGAGTGGTCGTCGGGAAAGAAGTTGCGTTTAGTGAGTGGTCGTCGGGGAAGATGTAGCGATTAGTGGGTGGTCGTGGGGGAAGACGCTGCGTTTAGTGAGTGGTCGTCGGGGAAGAAGTTGCGTTTAGTGAGTGGTCGTCGGGGAAGAAGTTGCGTTTAGTGAGTGGTCGTCGGGAAGAAGTTGCGTTTAGTAAGTGGTCGTCGGGGAAGAAGTTGCGTTTAGTGAGTGGTCGTCGGGAAGAAGTTGCGTTTAGTGAGTGGTCGGCGGGAAAGGAGTTGCGTTTAGTGAGTGGTCGTCGGGGAAGAAGTTGCGTTTAGTGAGTGGTCGTCGGGAAAGAAGTTGCGTTTAGTGAGTGGTCGTCGGGGAAGAAGTTGCGTTTAGTAGGTGGTCGTCGGGAAGAAGTTGCGTTTAGTGAGTGGTCGTCGGGAAGAAGTTGCGTTTAGTGAGTGGTCGTCGGGAAGAAGTTGCGTTAGTGAGTGGTCGTCGGGGAAGAAGTTGCTTTAGTGAGTGGTGTCGGGGAAGAAGTTGCGTTTAGTGAGTGGTCGTCGGGGAAGAAGTTGCGTTTAGTGAGTGGTCGTCGGGAAGAAGTTGCGTTTAGTGAGTGTCGTCGGGAAGAAGTTGCGTTTAGTGAGTGGTCGTCGGGAAGAAATTGCGTTTAGTGAGTGGTCGTCGGGGAAGAAATTGCGTTTAGTGAGTGGTCGTCGGGGAAGAAGTTGCGTTTAGTGAGTGGTCGTCGGGGAAGAAGTTGCGTTTAGTGAGTGGTCGTCGGGGAAGAAGTTGCGTTTAGTGAGTGGTCGTCGGGGGAGAAGTTGCGTTTAGTGAGTGGTCGTCGGGGAAGAAGTTGCGTTTAGTGAGTGGTCGTCGGGGAAGAAGTTGCGTTTAGTGAGTGGTCGTCGGGAAAGAAGTTGCGTTTAGTGAGTGGTCGTCGGGGAAGAAGTTGCGTTTAGTGAGTGGTCGTCGGGGAAGAAGTTGCGTTTAGTGAGTGGTCGTCGGGGAAGAAGTTGCGTTTAGTGAGTGGTCGTCGGGGAAGAAGTTGCGTTTAGTGAGTGGTCGTCGGGGAAGAAGTTGCGTTAGTGAGTGGTCGTCGGGGAAGGAATTGCGTTTAGTGAGTGGTCGTCAGGGAAGAAGTTGCGTTTAGTGAGTGGTCGTCGGGGAAGAAGTTGCGTTTAGTGAGTGGTCGTCGGGGAAGAAGTTGCGTTTAGTGAGTGGTCGTCGGGGAAGAAGTTGCGTTTAGTGAGTGGTCGTCGGGGAAGAAGTTGCGTTTAGTGAGTGGTCGTCGGGAAAGAAGTTGCGTTTAGTGAGTGGTCGTCGGGGAAGAAGTTGCGTTTAGTGAGTGGTCGTCGGGGAAGAAGTTGCGTTTAGTGAGTGGTCGTCGGGGAAGAAGTTGCGTTTAGTGAGTGGTCGTCGGGGAAGAAGTTGCGTTTAGTGAGTGGTCGTCGGGGAAGAGGTGCGTTTCGTGAGTGGTCGTCGGGGAAGAAGTTGCGTTTAGTGAGTGGTCGTCGGGGAAGAAGTTGCGTTTAGTGAGTGGTCGTCGGGGAAGAAGTTGCGTTTAGTGAGTGGTCGTCGGGGAAGAAGTTGCGTTTAGTGAGTGGTCGTCGGGGAAGAAGTTGCGTTTAGTGAGTGGTCGTCGGGGAAGAAGTTGCGTTTAGTGAGTGGTCGTCGGGGAAGAAGTTGCGTTTAGTGAGTGGTCGTCGGGGAAGAAGTTGCGTTTAGTGAGTGGTCGTCGGGGAAGAAGTTGCGTTTAGTGAGTGGTCGTCGGGGAAGGTGTTGCGTTTAGTGAGTGGTCGTTGGGGAAGAAGTTAGAGATGTGTATAGGTTAAGTGTTTCGGTTGTCTTAGATTTCTAGATTTGTTTCTTTTCTAATGGTGAGGGAAATTGTGTGTGGATGGTGTAATGGGCGGAAGAGGAGGAGGAGCAGGAAGAGGAAAATTGTCATGATGAGGAGGAAAATGGGGAGATTGATGATGGTGAGGAGGAGGAGGAGAATAAATAAGGAGAATGGTGATATTGACGATGAGGAAGAGGAGGACGAAGAGAGAGGAGAGGCGGAGGAGTTGGAGGAGGGGGATTAGGGGAAAGAGGAAGAGGAAGAAAATGAGGAGGAGAGTAGTGAGACTAGTGGTGTTGTTATCAAGAAGAAAGTGATAATGATGATGACGATGATAACGATGATGACTGTCAGGACGAAGAAACGGATGACAACACAAACGAAATAATTAGCCCTCATCGCGTACGAAAATCTGTTCAGATAAACTCTCCTAGGTAATTTTATGGCCAAATTTGCCTCTCCCTTTTTTGAGTAATTACCCAGCCCCCGCGACGAAGTATAATAAATGCTATTTTCGGATGGAATTTCATTACGTTTTTTAGAACTTTCCTCCTCCTCCTCCCTCCTCTCCTCCTCCCCCCCCCTCCATTTTTTATAGTTCGTGTTATTAGAGGAAAACTTCTACAACGTCAACCAAGTTATCCTAACTCTTTATCGGAG
>NW_028234427.1:15335321-15337821 GCF_977035675.1 Penaeus japonicus | reverse complement strand
TTGGGGAGGGGGTAAGGAATGTTTTTGGGACTGGGGAAGGAGGATTTGGGGTTAAGGAAGGGGGGATATGAGGTGGTGGGGTTGGATGACCAGGGAGGGGGAGGGGGTTTTGTGGGTAGAATGGCAGAAGGAGGCTTGGTAATTGGGGAGGGGGTTGGGAGGTGGGTGGAGGGGGCTGGGGGAGGAGGTAGGAGAAGAGCAGAAGGGGTTGATGGCTTGGGGAGAGAGGGTAGAGTGAAAATGTGATGAGATGGATATGATGGCACTCGGGTTGTCATTATTCCCCAGGATGTCTGTAAGCACGAAGGAGGTAGGAATTGTTGTTGTCCCTGTTGTTTAGACGGCGGTGGCAGTGCCAACACCTCGACTTGGTTCTGTGAGGGAAGTGGGAATGGCACTCCCACATCTGCATCCGAATCTCCTCTCTTGATTGTGTTATATGTTGGCACTTTAATAGTCCTGACGAGACAGAGTGCCAACCAAAAGAAATATGGATATATCCTTATGCTTTTCAGGCTATTCGGTGCCATGAGCGTGCATGACCATGAAAACGGGGGAAGTAGAGGGGGGGGAGGTCGTCTGGCCCTCTTAAATCTCCGTGTAAAGCACAACCCCTCCCCCTTTCCCCTCCCCTCCCCCCATCCCCCTCTTCATCGACCTCCCCGAGAGATGAAATCATAAAACGAGATTTACAGGCAGAGGTGTGTGTGTGTGTGTGTATGAGAGAGAGAGAGAGAGAGAGAGAGAGAGAGAGAGAGAGAGAGAGAGAGAGAGAGAGAGAGAGAGAGAGAGAGAGAGAGAGAGAGAGAGAGAGAGAGAGAGAGAGTAAGAGAGAGAGAGAGAGAGAGTAAGAGAGAGAGAGAGAGAGAGAGGGAGAGATAGAGAGAGAGAGAGAGAGAAGAAAGACAGGGGCAACTAAATAGAGAGGCAAACAAAGCAAAAAGTAAAGATTAAAGAAGACAGAGCACAAGATAAAATAAATCGAGAAAAAAGATTGATAGATAAGTAAAGCAAGAAATGCATGAATGGAAAGGGGAATGTAAGGGAACAGAGGGAAAAGAGAATCATCAGCTGGAAATGTGCAGGCAGATGGCGCAGACGAAGTGGAAGAAGAAGAAGAAGAAGAAGAAAGGGATCCGAAGATGCGAAAGAGATACGAGCAGAAGGGAAAGATAAAGTGGAGGAAAGAGATTGAATGAGAACTAGAAAATAAGAATAGATAAAGAAAGAGGAATAAGAGACATGGAAATAGATAGAAGAGATGAAAGGAAAGAAGAAACGAAGAAAAAAGATAGAACCCAAGGGAAGAGGGGAAGAGAGAAGGAGAAAGGGGGAATAGTAAGAGGACGAAGAACTTTGAAAAAACATGACGAAAATCTACGAAACGTTTCACACAGAGGAAGTGAAAAATCAAATCAAGGTAGAAGGCCTTTTCAAAATTAAAGAAAAAAAATCAGGACTCGATTAGTTATTGAAACATATTTCAGATTAAAGAAGAAAAAAACTTTTAATAACTTTTTAAATTGAAAATAATCATAACTAATCTATGATCTAGAGTGTAAAGGTAATCATAAGTAACAAATAACAAAAAAAAACATGATAATTAAAGCGATGTCTACATTAACCAAAGTTCTAAGTATAACTACAAGAACTTTGATATAAAAAATCGTACAATTTATAATAACAACCTAAAAAAAGAATACCATCATTATCATAAAAAAAAATAATAATAATAAAAAAATAAAAAAACATCAGGTTTACGGGAGAAGGGTAACTAATGAGTGGGGGGTGAGCTGATGAGAAAAGTGGATGGAAAGTGGACTGGGAGTGGAGTTCGTCGGTGGAGGAAGTTGAAGCGGGGTGATGGATAGACGGCGAAGATCGGACTGCGTCGAGAGTCCATTGAAATTCTCCAGAAGCTAAAAGGACTCCGTGATGATTGGGGTAGTAGTGATGTGACAGTGATGGTAATGATAACGATGAAGATAATGATACTAACGAGGATGATTATAATGATAATGATAATAACAGTGATAGTGATAATAATTAACGTTATTATGAATGGCAGTGATAATAATGAAAATGGAAATAAAGATAATAATAATGTTGATAATATCAATAATGATGATGATGATGATGATGATAACGATGACGATGATGATGATGATGAAGATGATAAGAACAAGAAGAAGAAGAAATTTTTAAAAATGGGAGGTGTTTGTACCATATTAAATACGACATTACTAAACCGTTCATTGACCAATCTTCCTGTAGCTCGCATCCTTAGAGCGTCACTGGTGCCCTCTGTTGGCAAATCTTACAATTAAAACCGCTACACCTGACGCCCACGTCAAAATCCCTTTCACATACCAACCTTTGATACAGAAGATACGCGAGGGAAGAAGTGAAAAATGTAACCCCGTAAAAGTAACTCCACACAGACGAGTTGACTGGCTCGCCGTCGAAGAAGATGTTGCAGAAGCCATCTTGCAGTTGAAGA
>NW_028234427.1:15300321-15302821 GCF_977035675.1 Penaeus japonicus | reverse complement strand
ACCATCAATAATGATATTGATAATGATATTGATAATGATATTGATAATGATATTGATAATGATATTGATAATGATATTGATAATGATATTGATAATCAAAAAACGAACAGAACACCGCAGCAACTTCGGGGAGAGTTAAAAATACGACATGATCAAGGAAATTTACGATACGTAATATAGGGCTCTAGTACCGTAAGCACCTTGCGCTGTAATGGCTCCTGACTGGAAATACTTCAGTAAAACCGTAATTATTTTTCATTAATTGACATCACTTTCTACCGTGTATAATGTTAATTGCGTGTGGGTTTTTTGTTTTCTTTGTTTGTTTTGTTTTTTGTTTTTGTTTTTACCTTCTTTCTTTTCTCTTTTTTCGAGGGGGGGTGAAGGGGGGAGGAAAGGGGTAGGATGTTGATGTTGTTATTTGCTGTTGATATTGTAGTTGTTGTTGTTGTTTCAATTGTTGACGCGATCGTAAAATTGACTTGATTGGATTCTACGCGAGTTTTATATATGCATCATAAGAAAAAAAAAGTCATGCAAAGACCGATAACGGACAATTCTTTCGTAAAAGTCAACAACAACCCCACCTCTAAAAAAATAATAATAGCAATAATAAAATAAAAAGAATAAATAAAAATAAAAAGATATATAAAAATCCCACCCCTAGCGAATAACAATACATACAGTTCCCTATTCTTTACACGATATTCATTTTTTCCTCTCTTTTTTTTCTCAATAACAAAAACCGAATATCACACTCGCATAGGCTGTAACCAAGGTGCTATAAACCCCTTTCCCCCCTCCCCTCCCCCTCCCCCCACCCCCTTCCCCTCCCCACTCCCCAACCCACTCCCCTCACCCCCCTCCCACTCCTCCTTCCCCCTTCCCCCTCCCTTCCCCCCTCCCAACCCCCTCCCCCTTCAAAGCCATCCACACACACACACACACTCAAAAAAAAAAAAAAAAAAAAAATCTGCCCCATAAAAGTCCGGGAGAGATGCATGGCACCGATTCAGAGGCCGGCAAATGGCACTCTATAACGACACCATCACCCCTTTTAAAGGAAAAAATCGTGGGCATAGGACATGGCAGCCATACATTTCCTTAAGTCAAGAAATCTTTCGAACATATAAGGGGACGCTTAACGGGACTTGTTGTTACTGCTGGCTGTGAAAAGTGTGAAAGAATACATAAAAAAAAAATCAAGATGATAAAAAAAATGATAATGATAGTAATGATGGTAATGATAGTAACAATGATAAAAAGGATTTTAAAAGTAATGATAACAACAATAGTTATAAAGATAGTTATAAAGATGATAATGATTATAATAGTAATGCCAGTAATGACAATAATAATAATGACAATAATAATAATAATGATAATAATAATAATAACGATAATAATGATAATAATAATAATAATGATAATAATGACGATGATAATAATGATAATGGCAATAGTAATAATAATAATGACAATAATGATAATGACAATAATAATAGTAATAATGACAATACTAATAATAATAATGATAATAATGGCAATAATGATAATAATGACATTTGAGTAATGATTTAAGTAGTAGTTAAAATAGGTAAAGAGTAAGATGGATTTAATAATGACATCCAAAAATACCGATAAAAAATAATGAGGACTATAACAAATCCACAATAATGATAATAATGACAATGATAATGATGACAATGACAATAGTGATAATAATGATGACAATAATGATAATAATGATAATGATAATAATAACGATAATAATGATAACAGTAATAGTAATGATAAGGATAGTAATGATAATAACAATGATAATGAATATATGAATATGATAAGAATGATGATAACGATGATAGTGATAGTAATATCAATAATAACGATAATGATGATATAGCATCAATAGTATTAACCATAATAAAGATAATAATCATGATTTTCAGAAGAATAAAACTATTCAAAAATCCACCTTACCGACTCTGCAGGCTGAATTGTACCCAGCCTTCACAACGGAAATATTCTTTATCCGGTTGCCTCTTTCTCGTCAATAGAATACGAAAGCTGTAAACCTCCCCTTCGTCTTTTTTTTCTATCTCTCTCTCTCTTTTTTATCATTTTTTGCGATAACGTGTCAGTGTGATCGAACACGCTACCCTCCCAGAAGGGGCGTTATGTCTCTTACAAATTTTAAGCTGAGGTTGACTTTTAAAAAAAAATCATCTACGGGGGGTAAAGAATCAAAAGGAAATAAGGAAAAGAAAGGAAAAGGAAAAAAAAAAAAAAAAGGATCGGGAGGAGGAAATGAATCGAAATCTAAACGTTTTTATTCCCGACACGAAGAATAAATGCAATTATACACCACAGATCAACACACACACCACACACACACACACACACCACACACATATATATAATATATATATATATATATATATATATAATATGTATATATATATATATATATATATATATATATATATATATATATTAATTA
>NW_028234427.1:15282821-15287821 GCF_977035675.1 Penaeus japonicus | reverse complement strand
CCTTGTCACACTCCCATCACTGTCATAATACTAACTGTTATCACTGTGACAGATCGCAACGCTTGTATAATGGGTGTAACACAATCACGTAACAGCGGAATGCGTAAGTCATAGGACATTCGCCCTCTTCCAGATCCACCTACGAGCGTGAGTGTCTCTGGGCCGTCGGTGGTGATCGAGGGGGAGCAGTTCTCCCTCTCCTGCTCCACCACGCCCGCCAACCCCCCCGCCACCGTGGCCTGGTACCTCGACGGTCAGTCTCCCTGCTCAAGTCGCCTGCTTGTGGCCTTCTCCCTGTCGCTCGCTCTTCTTCTCAGAACACAAGTGTAGATATGATATATAGACAGGCAGATAGATAGGAAGATATATATATAGTTAGATAGATATGGATAGATAGCTAGATAGCTAGCTAGATAGATAGGCAAACTATATATATATATATATATATATATATATATATATATATATATATATATATATATATATATATATACATATATATATGTATATATATATATATATATATATATATATATACATATGTACATACATATATATATATATGTGTGTGTGTGTGTGTGTGTGTATGTGTGTGTGTGTGTGTGTGTGTGTGTGTGTGTGTGTGTGTGTGTGTGTGTGTGTGTGTGTGTGTGTGTGTGTGTGTGTGTGTGTGTGTGTGTGTACACACACTTCTGTTCCCCTTTCCCGCTTTCCCCCTCTAATCGTAATATAATATAACTCCCCAAAACACAGTCTCACAACCCCCTCTAACACCAAACACCTGTCCTGAGCGCCCCCTGTATCCCCAGGCATGCCAGTCGATACACCCGAAGCTGAGGACGCTGAAGACGAGGTCGGAGGCTGGGTGACCTCGTCTCACCTGACCCAGTATGCGGGGAAGGCCCTCGAGGTCAGGGAAGTCAAAGCCAAGTGCATGGCATTCCACTCAGCCACCAAGACGCCCGTCACGGGGACTAAGGTCATCAGCATCATTAGTAAGTATGCATTAGTTGCCGCGCTAACTTTTCCTTCTTCCAGCATTGCTTAAAAGTCTTTCGTGGGAAACTTTCCAAATTTGACTCGAGGCTCATTTAGGTCTCTTTTCAAGCGAATGTGACCAGGGTTTTTTTTCATTCATTTCCTTCTGTTCCGGCGTGAAGTTTAGGTCAGTGAATATAAATATAGATGTAGATATTTATGTATTTGTTTATATATATCCTCTATATATATGAATTCATATTTAAACATAGTGTATATATACATGCATACATGTGTGTATGTGCGTGTGTGTGTGTGTGTGTGCGTGTGTGTATGTGTGTGTGTGTGTGTGTGTGTGTGTGTGTGTGTGTGTGTGTGTGCGTGTGTATGTGTGTGTGTGTGATAACACACATAGCACATACTATAACCATGACCTTTCCCCTGACCCCTCCTCCCGCCTCGCACTGCCCACAGGAGCTCCAGGACATCCTCGCCTGGAGACAGACTTCCGAGGTCAGGTCGTCGCCGGCACGCTGGTGGAGTTCACGTGCAGCAGCGAGGGAGGATATCCGGAGCCCCAAATCAGGTCAGGAATCTCACGACCTAGGAAAGAAATTATTTTTTATTTTTTATATTTTTTTACACTTCGCGTTTTATTGATCTTATAATATCATGCGATGAATCAAATTAGATTTCTGATATCACGCTGTATCAAAAAAAAAGACGAATCTTATTCACAAGGCAGAATATAAGAATTCATGCAACTTACTCACGCCACCTCAACAATTCGCAACAACCTGGTTTCGCACGCGCCAGAACATGCATGCCTTTCAGCCCGCCCTTAACCCCCTCTTGCGTGAACTCAGGTTGCACAAAGGCGAAGAGGAGTTGCAGGTTGAGATGCAGCATCAAGACAATGTGACCCGAGCCAGCGCCGTCTTTAAGGTCGCGCCAGAGGATAATGGGGTCAAAGTTCAGTGCAATGTTACCAATACTGCCACAACTTCTCCTCTTTCAGTCCACAAGATTATAAATGTGTTGTGTAAGTTGTTATCTTTATTATCTTCGTTATCATTATGTTTCGTCATGTTATTTGTGATATCATTATGATTTTTGTTCTTGTTGCAGGTATTCGGGTTATTATTATCATTAGTATTATCATTATTGTAATTATTATCACCATTGTTATAATCCCTCTCCTTATCATCAATATCATCTTTATCATCATAATCATCATCATCATTATTATCTATTATCGTTCTTATTAATAATATCATCATATTATTATCATTATCATCAGTATTATCATCATTATTGTTATCATTATTATCTCATTAGTGGTAGCAGTAGTATGGTAATTATCATTATCATTATTGTCATTATTATTATTAGCATTATTTTTATTATCCTTAGCACAATTGTTATCGTTTCTTTCTTCCTCATCATCATTATCATTTCTATTTTTTATCATTATTACTATTATCATTATTATTATTAGCATTATCATTATCAGTATTATCATTTTGATACTGATGATGGTGATTTTGATGATGAAAATCTTATCACTTCTATCATCTTCATTATCATTACCATTATCACTATTGTTATTAGTATTATTATTATAATCATTATTATCATCATCATTGTTATTATCATCAGTATCATGATTACTATTACTGAAGTTATTATCACCACTATTATCAATTATTAATGCTGTTATTATTATTCCTGATATCATTATATCCATCACTATGATCCTCATTATTCTCATCATCATTATCATTACGATTACAATTATATACGAAAAATCCGAGCACATTGGTATCATATTCACGTTACAATTCCTGTAATATCCCTCGTGTATATCACACACAATCCAATAACACAGCTCAGGCCTAACTTTTACAAAGCATATTCGCTTAATAACGTCGGTGTCGTGTTAATGAAACGACATAAAGCAACAGTTTGCAGAATGGAATATGAGACAAGAGTTTGAAAACGGTTACTTCATCATCTAATGGGCCTCTTGTGTGTATGGTTGACTTTTCTTCAGTGTGATTATTTCTGTGAATATACAATATGTAAGGTAAATACTCTTCAGTGTTGATATAAGGGTGGGAAATGAAACACTATACACAAGTTTGTTTTTGTTTTTTTCAAACCTGTTCTTCATTAGTTTTGAAGTGATACAAACACGTTCTTAGAACACCTTGTGGAAAATTCCTGATTTATAATAAAGGGCTTGCAACATAATACATGTGGTATGTTTTACTAGTTGTTTAATATCAACTATTGCCTATTAAGATACGTCTCAGGGACGCTCTTAGAGAGGTGGCTGGCCCTAAACTGGCCCTGATTATAATACGAAATACCTTTCCCTCAGTCCCGCCCAGAAGGGTGATTGGCCACGTGAGTCCAGGCATCGTGGAGGCCGGCAAGATGGCCCTCCTCACGTGCGAGACCTCGGCCAGCGTGCCTCCGTCGACCATCACCTGGCGCTCTGGAGGTGCCACGCTCGACGGCGCCACGACGCATCAGGCCCCCGGGGAGTTTGATGGCACTGTTACCAGGTTGGTTCAGCTGTTCGGTTGTATCAGCGAAGGTTTGGTTCAGGTTGTTTATGTCTATGTAGTTCTTATTCCTCTTCATTTCTTTTTTTTTTTTTTAGAAATGTTATCCTGGGAGATATAAGTCCAAGTGTTGCAAACCCAGTTGGCATTAATCATATTTCACAATATCGTAAAATCTCCCACGATTCTTGAACGAGCGGTAGTTGAAGCGTCCCCCCGGACCTCCAGCCTCCGGCGCTGAGTAACGACACGACCTCCTCGCCCGAACAACAGACCGGATCGCGTGTAAAATCTCAATCGCCTGCGTATGATCATGCGCGCATATCAGCACATTACCCGCACATTTATCGCCCATGAAGGAGCAACGCCAGACATCGCTCGCCTTGCAACGGAAGAGTTTCATCTCGCGCGCCGGAGCATCCTCGGCGGCCATTCAGAGGCGCTTTCGTCTTTATGACCGCCGACAGCCTCCCGGGCCGGAATGTGCGCGGACATCAAGAAAGTTGTAGCTTTTATAGTCGACAAGTTTGATGTTATTCCTAATCCCTGTTATCCAATACGGTTAGCTGAGAGACGATGGTTGCACTCAAGTTGCAAAACAGAGACGGCAACTGCCGAAATGATGCACTCGCAGCCTTGCCTTCGTCGATTCAATTATCGCAGGACGAAAGTGACTCGAAAAAGACGCATATTCTTGCTACTTCGGCTCCTATCGTTAGCAGCGATGAGATGGAATTGTTTCTCTCCTACTCCTGCTAACCCCTCCCCCCCCCCCCTTCAAAGGAGGATCACTTGCTTACATGCGGTTTACCCAAGTTGTATTTCCGTGGACAAACTTTCCCTGTCGACTCTCGAATAAACAACCCACGAGGGACGACCGGATAAGAAAAAAACTTTTTCTTTAGAAGAGAGAGAGAGAGAGAGAGAAAAGGTACCTTCGTACTTATCAAGGCTCGGGTTTTTGTCTTCCAGAGTGTGGTCTGAATTTCATGTGAAGTTGTTGTTGAGATGGGCCGGGCGTCTCCTTCGGGTAGGGGAGGAGGTGGTCGGGATGTGTTGGAAGGGGTATGAAAAGATGGGAAAGTAATAAATTTTTAAAAATGAAATTAAAGAGGTAGGTTTTCGATATAAAGTATGGTTGGGGAGACGAATATTGGGAGGGAAGAGAAAAAATTTTTGTTAATAAGAAAGGTTGGGTATTAGAATGTTGGAAGGGGTGGTACGGTTATTAATAGATTGTAGAACGTGGTTTGGGATTACAAAAGTGTCTGTGGGTGGTGTTAGGTGTTTTGGGTGATGTTAGTTTGGGGTTTGTTTTGAGATGGGTGCGTTTGTTGTGGTGGGATTTGGGTTAAGGGATGTTATAGATTTATTTATGGTTTGGGGTATATGAAAGTGATAGATATTTGTTATCTGTTGCTATCCTGGAGTGTTTGTAGTCGTATATATATC
>NW_028234427.1:15250321-15257821 GCF_977035675.1 Penaeus japonicus | reverse complement strand
CAAGACAACAAAAACAAAAATAGCAATATTGTATAAAGGTCATATTTTTCCTTAATGTTTCGTCTGGTATATATATATATTCTTGCTTTTGTTTGTTCTTTTATTTTTTGTTGGTCTTGTTTTTTGTTGCTTTTGTTTCATGATATAAAATGTAGTAAGATGGATATGCGCTGGCTGACTGGCAGTTATTTTATAAAATGGTGAGTTGTTTTTTTTCTTGTTTTTCCTCACTTCATATACTCTTTTACTTTCTCTCTCTCTCTTTATCCCTCATTCTCTTACTCTGTCTATCTATTTTTCTTTCTCTCTCTCTCTCTATCTATCTATCTATCTATCTATCTATCTATATATCTATATCTATATCTACATATATCTACATATATCTATATCTATATCTATATATATATATATATTTCTCTCTCTCTCTCTCTCTATCCCTCATTCTCTTTCTCTATCTATCTATTTTTCTTTCTCTCTCTCTCTCTCTCTCTCTCTCTCTCTCTCTCTCTCTCTCTCTCTCTCTCTCTCTCTCTCTCTCTCTCTCTCTCTCTCTCTCTCTCTCTCTCTCTCTCTCTCTCTCTCTCTCTCTCTCTCTCTCTCTCTCTGTAATCCCATACCCACTCATTCCTGGACCACACAGGCAACACGCAATACACGTCCCTTCCCTTTTACACCACAGGTCCGCCAGGCTGGCATCGGGCATAGGGGAAGTAAGGCTTGAGATACCCCGGGTGGCAGTGTCTGACACCGGCCGCTACCTCTGCCAGGCTTCCAACGTGGTCAGCTCTGCCACCCCTCACGCCACTGCCCTCGTTGTCAGGCGTAAGTAGACAGACTTGCGTTACGTAACAAGTGGATTATGGATGATTTGTTTTTTTTTTCTTTAGATAATGAGACATTTTCCAGGGATGGTTTTAGTACTTACATGATGATTGTATATGTTATGTGTACACGTGTGTTTTCTGATTCCTTCCAGAGGCGCCGTCAGCTGTAGGTGTTCACAACGGCACTAACGCCGGCAGTTCGTGGGCGTTGGTGGGCGGCGATGGGCGTCTGGAGTGCCGAGTGAGGGCGGCCCCGAAACCAACCTTCAGGTGGAGCACGCAGGGCGGCCTCAGTCTCAAGAGTGAAGGGAGATATGCCATTTCGAGCCCTAAGGTAAGGGATTTTATGGGTGGAAATTTATTAACTAATCTGTGGTAATCTACTTTATTTATTAATTGATACCATATTAATATCTATTTGTTGTTGTCAGATAAAGAAATATGTATAATAATTCAATCGGGCCGTAACTGATAGAGACAAAAAGAGAGAAAAAAAACACACAAAACACAATCAATGAAGTGCCTAATTCACAACCAATCGAGGGAATATGTGATTATACTCTAGTCATTTCTAACAGAAAGCAGTCCTTAGACCTGCAATCAACAGCGGGGAATGAGACTTTTTTGACAAAAAGGATAGATACAGAAATTATTACGGCATAAAACTCCCCCCCCCCACACACACAAATACCCCCTCCCCAACCCATAATACGTCACCAAATTCTATCCCCCCCTCCGTTTCCTCCCCCTTCACATTCTTTCTTCCATCTTCTTCGTCGTCCTCCTTTTCCTCCCTTCCCTCTTTCTACTTCCTCCTTTCTCATACCTCTTCATCATTCTCCCTCTCTCTTACCCCCTCCCCTCCCCCTGTTCCTCTACCCCCTCCTCTTTTCCCCGCCCCCTTTCCCCTCCCTCTCCCCTACCCCCTCTCCCCCTCCTCCCACCGTCCACCTCCCCCTCTTCTTTTCCTCATCACCCTTACCCCTCTTTCTCCTAGCACCATCCCTCCTCCTTTTCATCACCCCCTTCCCCCTTCCCACTTCCCCTCCACCTACCCCCTTTCCCCATCCCTCTCCCCCTTACCACTCCCTCCCTACCTTACCCCTTCCCCTCCACACCCTACCCCCTCCCCTCCCCACCTTATCTCCTCCCTTCCCCACCTTACCCCTACCATTTCACCCTCCACCCTCCACCCTACCTTACCCCTCCCCTCCCTACCTCTCCCCCCTCCCCTCCCCTCCCCACCTCACCCCTCCCCTTTCACCCTCCCCCCCCAACCCCACCTCTTTGTAAGATGTTCCTAAAAGTAATTTTTCTCGTCAATAGTCCCATCAAGGACGGACTATTGAGAGCCACCTTTTCTGTAGCGGATCCGCGGCCTCCGGTAATGGGCGGCGAAGGATCGATCTCTTGACGGGTTTCCTAATGATTTTTTTTAGGGGGGGGGGCTGTTGAAAAGGACTCTTTCTTCTTCTTTCTTCTTCTTTTGGTGCTTCTTATCTCTTGATTTTTTTTTTTTCTATTTTTTTATTATTATTATTCGTGTTTTTTATTATATTTCTTTTTCTTCTACTTCTTCATCTTCTTTCTTTCTTTTTTCTTCGTTTTTTTTCTTTTTTTTCTTCTTGTTCTTCAACTTATTAATATGTCTTTTTTCTGTCTTCTACTTCTTTATCTTCCTCTTCGTTTCCTTCGTTTTCCTTATTTCTTGATTTTTTCTTCTTCCTTCTTTTCTTTCCACTTTTTCTTTCCCTCATCATCCTCATTATCGTCATCGTCATCATCGCCATCGTCATCATCATCATCATCATACTCATCATCATCATCTCATTATCATCATCATCATACTCATCATCATCATACTCATCATCATCATACTCATCATCATCATACTCATTATCATCATCATCATACTCATCATCATCATACTCATCATCATCATACTCATTATCATCATCATCATCATCATCATCATTATCATCATCATCTCTACTACCATCACCACCCTCACCCCCACCTCTTCTCTCTCTCTCTCTCTCTCTCCAGCTGAGCGACGCCGTGGCCGAGTGGGTCTCCGTCCTCGAGGTCTCAAGGGTGACTGACCAAGACTACGGCGCCTACACTTGCTCCGCCACCAACGCCTTGGGTCTGTCCTCCTCCAGCATCTCCCTCATGCGCCCCGTCCCCCCCGCGACGCCCAGGCTCCTTGTGGTGAGTCTTGTGTGAGGGTGGGTGGGTGGGTGGGTGGATGAGTGGGTGGGTGGTTGGGTGTGGGTGGGTGTCAGTGTGTGTGTGTGCGTGTGTGTGTGGATGAGTGGGTGGGTATGGGTGGATGAGTGGGTGGGTGTCAGTGTGTGTGTGTGTGTGGGTTGGTGGGTGGATGAGTGGGTGTGTGTCAGTGTGTGTGTGTGTGTGTGGGTGTGTGTGTGTGGATGAGTGGGTGGGTGTGGGTGGATGAGTGGGTGGGTGTCAGTGTGTGTGCGTGTGGGTTGGTGGGTGGATGAGTGGGTGTGTGTCAGTCTGTGCGTGTGGGTGTGTGTGTGTGTGTGTGTGTGTGTGTGTGTGTGTGTGTGTGTGGGTGGGTGGGTGGATGAGTGGGTGTGTGTCAGTGTGTGTGTGTGTGTGTGTGTGTGTGTGTGTGTGTGTGTGTGTGTGTGTGTGTGTGTGTGTGTGTGTGTGTGTGTGTGTGTGTGTGCGTGTGTGTCTGTGGGAGGGGGGGTGGAAGATTCATGAAAATATTTTTCAGTTTCGCAAGCAGTTCGAGTTTTGCAAATGTGTACTGCAAAAGGACTTAACAATTACTGCGATGTGAGCAACATACATTAAATGGCAAAAGCCTCGTAACGTACACACGAACGGAAAGGAACTTTGCCCTTTTGAACAAACAAATAGAAAACAGATTTTGTTCATTTAGCAGAAACAGAGAGAGATCTATTTACGCCTCGTAGTTAATAGTGATTATGTTCCTATGCTTCGCTCTTTAAGTTTGCTTTGTTTTTCCCCTTTCTCCCCATTTTCCGTTTAAAAAAAACGATTAGTGTTGGGAGTTAATTCATCGTGGAGGAAATATTCAATATATAGTTAAGACTTTGTTTAGTACTATCGTTAATAAAGAGGAAATATAACAAGGCATTAAGAAGAAAGTATTTAATAACAGGTAGAGTAACACACATGCACACAAGCAACAGTAAATTGATAAAGGAATGAATAAACGATTTTACTTAAATAGATCAATTAAATTAAAAACGATTCTATCAAGATTAGAATAAACAGAGAGAAGAGAAAACAGAACCTGGAATGGAATTGCTCTGCGGATTAAAAAAGCCATCAATCGGAAATGCGGTTAGCAGTTCGAGGTACATTTCCAAACATTACAAATTACACAAATGGATAGATTAATGAATAAATCAATAAAAAAAAAGATATACATACAGTAAATAGATAAAGAATGTAAAGCTTTTAAAACGAAGATCGGGGTTGTAATTGGATCTGTTCCCGCAATATCAATATTGGATAACCCGCTTATCCGCGTGTGGATACAGAATGGGTGTATATATATATATAAACAAAACAATTTCTTTTCCAGAGAATTCATCCAGAGATGTTGACTAGGATTCCATAACACTTATTTTCTGTTCTTTTGGATATCGACTGTTCTTTTTTTTCAGGAAGAAGGATTTTGTTAAGGTGTTATGTCATTAATATCCTGGGAATTATATATAATGGTTAAGATAGCTGGATTTTGTGTAACTAAATCATACCGTAAATTGCCTGCATTGTATGATTAAGTCAGGTCTTGGTATATTTGTTTATTAAACACTGCAGTGCATAATATATGACATACTTTTTATGTAAATCCATAGAAACGTGTAAGTTGATTGGTGATAGCAATAAAGATGATGACGATGATGATGATAATAGTGATATTCGGACAATAGTAATAGAGATGATAATCGTTATGGCAATATCAGTAATAGTGATAACACTAATGATGATGGTAATGATAACAATGATAATTACAAAAATGGTAATGATAGTTACAATAAGAGGAAGAAGATTGGTGTTAATAATGATAATGATAACGATAGTGATGATAAGGATAATAATGATAGTAATCGTAATGATAATGATAATAATGATTGTGATAATGATAACAATGATGATAATTATAATAACTTTAATCATAACAATGAAGATGATGATACCATTAATGATAATAATAATGATGATAATAGTAATAAATAGTAATAATAATCATGATAATGATAACAATCATGATAATGATTATAAAAATAATGATGATAATAATGATAACGACAATAATGATAATAATACTAATAATCATGATAACAATAATCATATCAATGCTAATGATAATAATTAACTACATTCATAGATATCCATCATAAGAAAGAGTCTTGACACTCACAGTTTCTGTTAATTGTTATAACATGATTATGCACGAATAGGGGTGTCCTATTACATGCATGCACGCCTATTAATACACGGCGTAATAATCGTTACACTATAATTACGTCAATTTTTTTTATGAGAAGAATCGGTTTTAATATTGAATTACGTAATTGAGTTATTTTTTTTAATATATAGATATTCAAAATGATAAAGTTAGATTAACAATATAATAATGTGAAATGATTAAACTGAAAAATAGCTGTAACTAGAGGCAAAAAGAAAGAGGTTAACCAATGACATGCAACAGCGCGTTGATACTGTTATAAATAAAATTGTTGTTTTGTATTCTCGAAATAGATTTTGATGTCAGTATTATTGTACAGCCTGATAGGTAGATCTACATATTCAAATAAGGTAGACGAAGCAATTGGTAAATGTTTATTTTCAGTGACATGTGATATCCTTATTCTCTTTCGTTATTGTCAAAAGTAATAATTGATAATAAAACATAGAGAAAACAAATGCTTCTGTGCATAAGAGGCATATAAAATGAGATGCAACATAGCATCATTATCATGTCTAAAACATTTTACAAAATGAGTATTGATATTAATCTTTAACAGAGAAATCTAACAAAAGCTAAACCAGTCATAGTCCGCTCAAAGGCATGAATGAAATCCGCGTTTAAGCTTTGGTGGAATTCACTCTGAAAGGAAATAAAGCTTTTGACTTTACGTTTCAGGTATTTACATAACGGGTTAATTCGTCGTAGCTGAAGTACAGTGAGTTTAGTAACTATCCACCAAAGTCAGTAAAGTTAGTCATTCTCATCACCATACACTGAGAAAAGGCCAAAGTGATTAATAAAAGACATATCATTTTGATATTAATCCTTATATCATCGTTTTTAAAGACACAAACAGAGGTTAAGCGTTCATAAAGTTATCAATGGACTTTCAACTCAAACAAAATTTGGTATCAAAAATTAATACAATTGATATGATTTCCCTGTAGTGCAAAATCTTTTTGAAACGTGAGAAGAGGTCAGGGAGGGAAGTCATGTTTATTCACGTCGCATTTCCGTTCTTGATTAGACTAATGACTTTTATACAGTAAATATATAGATATATTCTTTAAAGTATTTTGGTAATCAGATTAGTATAATGTATGTGTGTTGTGATGCATGGTAGAGGCAAGAGAGAGAGAGAGAAGGGTGAAGGGCAGGAGATAGGGAGAAAGAGAGTGAGAGAGAGAGAGAGAGAGAGAGAGAGAGAGAGAGAGAGAGAGAGAGAGAAGGGTGAAGGACAAGAGGCAGAGAGAGAGAGTGAGAGAGAAGGGTGAAGGACAGGACGTAGGGAGAGAGAGAGAGAGAGAGAGAGAGAGAGAGAGAGAGAGAGAGAGAGAGAGAGAGAGAGAGAGAGAGAGAGAGAGAGAGAGAGAGAGAGAGAAGGAGAGAGAGAGAGAGAGAGAGAAGGGAGAGGACGAAGAGTAGAGAGAGAGAGAGAGAGAGGAGAGGAGAGGAGAGGGAAGAAGAGAGAGAGAGGAGAGGAGAGGAAAGAGAAGAGAGAGAGAGAGAGAGAGAGAAGGTGAAGGCAGGAGGTAGGAGAGAGAGAGAGAGAGAGAGAGAGAGAGAGAGAGAGAGAGAGAGAGAGAGAGAGAGAGAGAGAGAGAGAGAGAGAGAGAAAGGAGAAGGGAGAGAGAGAGAGAGAGAGAGAGAGAGAGAGAGAGAGAGAGAGAGAGAGAGAGAGAGAGAGAGAGAGAAGGGTGAAGGACAGGAGGTAGGGAGAGAGAGAGAGAGAGAAGGCTGAAGGATAAGAGGTAGGGAGAGAGAGAGAGAGAGAGAGAGAGAGAGAGAGAGAGAGAGAGAGAGAGAAGGCTGAAGGACAAAAGGTAGGGAGAGAGAAAGAGAGAGAGAGAGATGGTTGAAGGGCAAGAGGTAGGGAGAGTGAGAGAGAGAGAGAAAATGGTGAAGGATAAGAGGTAGGAAGAGAGAGAGAGAGAAAAGGGTGAAGGATAAGAGGTAGGAAGAGAGAGAGAGAGAGAGAGAGAGAGAGAGAGAAGGGTGAAGGGTGGAAGGTAGAGAGAGAGAAAGAGAGAGAGAGAGAGAGAGAGAGAGAGAGAGAGAAGGGTGATGGGCAGGAGGTAGGGAGAGAGAGAGAGAGAGAGGGGGGGGGGGGGAAGGGCAGGAGGAAGGGAGGGAGAGAAAGAGAGAGAAAGAAGGGTGAAGAGCAAGAGGTAGGGAGAGAGAAAGAGAGAGACGGAG
>NW_028234427.1:15232821-15237821 GCF_977035675.1 Penaeus japonicus | reverse complement strand
AAAGAAAGGAAAGGAAAAAATGATGATAAACATGTATGTATATATATGTATATGCTTTCATCTAGAAGCCTCGTCAAACTCAAGTGCGCAAGTGTTTTTTGTTTTGTTTTTTTGAGAGAGAGAGAGAGAAAAGAAGAGGTTCCTTGTACTTCCAATAATTCTTAGCGTCAAATACCTCAAGGAAAGGCTGTCTTGCTTCTCTATAAGCTTCAAAACGCATGTGTGACCTGCCTCTGACCTGCAAGTGACTCGGTGCAGCAGTGACCACGAGACGAAGCATGTCCAGTATGTCTTAACGTGTCCTCCTCAGCGAAGTGACCTGACCTGGCACGACCTCGTCAGTGTTTTATTCTTAAGCATTTTCGATCGTGTTTCTCACTCACTGCGAAGTTCCACTGATTAGGAATCTCAAAGGATCTTTTTCTTTTCCAAGCAATTGCTCAAGTTTTGGAGAGAGAGAGAGAGAGAGAGAGAGAGAGAGAGAGAGAGAGAAAGAAAGAAAGGAGTTTTGTTGTTGTGTTCTGGTGAGTTTGTGATAATAATGAGGTACGTTATTTTCCATTTACTTGTACGAACTGTCAGGTTGTTGTTTGCTTGGCATCACTTACTTTCACAAGCTACAACCAGGCAATGTCTCTACTCCCTAATTTATCATGTTGTATGTCAGTAGGTATAGACGTCATACATAATGTGATGTGAGCAGAGGTTGGCTTTCGGTTCCTTACTACAGTACCTCCTCACCCATTTTTACATTTCTCCTTTTTTTCATGTGGCTTCTTATTTTTTCACCTTATTCCACCTCTTTTATCACCCTTCTCCTCTTCTCTTTCTTCTCGTTTGTTCCTTTTTTCTATCATTTTTCCTCTCTCTTCCATTCTTCTTCATCGTTTCATTTTTATCTCCCTTGTTTTTTTTATCCTTCATATTTTCCTTTTTTTCTTTCATTTTTCAACTTTCACCCCTTTTTTCATCCTACTCATCTTCCTAATCTATCTGCTCTTCCTCCACCATCATCTTTATATTTCATCCCTTACTCTTTTTGCTATCTTTCTCCCTCTTTTATCCTTTTCCCTCGCCCCGCCTGTTCTTCATCATCCATCTCCTCCCCTTTTTCTATCCTCCTTTTCCTCGTATTCATCCTGCTTCTCTCTAAGTTACCCCAAGTCTTTCTGAATCCAAACGTGACTTTCACTGTTGAATCTTCTCATTTTTGGACGCAACAGCAGGAGCAAATATTGACTTATTCCATGTTGCAACGCGATCAGTAGCTTTCAGAAGCAGACAGAATTACGTACTCTTCATCCGGGCATTATTTGTCGGGAAATAGACGAGTTCGTTGTATTTTTGCATCAGTGCGAAACTTCTTACTAATCCTTGATGAATAGTTCGCCATAAATATTCCATTATAATTAGCAAGTTGACTTATCCCTTTCACAGCCGATTTCGATACAGCAGAGTTAGACAACTGAAGGTCATAATCAGTCGTAATTTATTTCAGAACTGATTTGAATCACCTGTACCTACCATTTTTTATTAAGAGTCATTTGTATAGAGTGTTAAGTGTTCTTCATGTTCTTGCAGCCGTTCTCGATGCTCTGTTCCTTTCACCGCATGAAAGAGAGATTGCGGATTTCAATTTCTCTTCATGCGTAAAGAAATGATTTACGATGTCTGGTATTGTAGGCCCAAGACACACCACTTCTGTCAATCACTTTTCAACATGTAACAAACATATTTAGATGTAAATCATGCTTATTTTTGTATGTGACATTATATACATGAATAAAATCGTCGAATTATATTCTGTTTTATTAACCACGTGTGATTGGAATGAAACTCTTTTTTTTTTTTTTTTTTTTTTTTGACAGTGAATAATTTATCTATTTTGTGTATTTGGTTCCATCTAATTACTCATTATGTATCACAGGGAATATCTTCTGAAGCAAAAATAACCAAACTGAAGCTGAGGTTCACGAAGCAAGTCAATGGATTTAGTGGTATTTATTGCCAAAATACAGTTGAATTACAGTTTATTAAATTTGGAATTTAGTCACAGGAAGTGTGAACTGATTAAGCGACCGATTGCAAGACTAATTGGCATTATAATTACACTCATTTTAGATGCTGTGTTGTGGTCTGTGTTGACTAGTGGAGGAGGAGGAGGAGGAGGGAAGGGTGGGGTGGGGGGCGGGGTGGGTCTGCCCGGGATTAGAGATCTGGGCGTGGCTTGCGAGGGTGCTTTGGGGGCGGTCGCCGTGTTCAAAGCACGGTCTGAGGTAACCGCGACGCCGTTCGTGACAGTAAAGTCGTTCGCAAATTTGAAGTAACAGGAGTTTATCGACCGTATGATTTGCGAAGTTAGGCGATCAGAGTGAACAGTTACGCTAGTACCGCTGACCTCTGCAGAGGTGAAGGGTGTTGGCTGTGGGGTAACTTCGCTAGGCTGGACGATCTGGCGGCCTGGATCCGGAAACTCTTTTGGGAAAGAGAGTTCGGACAGGCCTGGGAATGCCCTTTCGGATTTGCGTACGCATTTACAGCCTATCAAGCTATACTAGACATCGAATTTCCGTCATTTCTGAGCTCGGTCGTCCTTCTAGATAAATCTGTCATCTATTTCCGATCTGGAGTGCTACGTAATGCCTTCAACGACGACCCGTCCCTTTGAAAAGGAACGAGGGTCGTTTTCGCCTCGAAAAACCAGAGAACGAATGACATGGAGTTTAATGCTTCAAAATGAGACCCATGTCACCGTCGAACATTATTCCAGTACTGACACAAAACCTCAGAGGTACTGCTTTTAGGATCGATTTCGGGAACGATTTGATCGTTTTCAAAGTGCAGACGAAACAACCGAAAGTTTGAACACCTCTTGGACCTTTGGGGACAACAAGCGAGAGTCGTGGGGAGGGGCGAGTGGCCTGCCTGAGTCCACTGTTGCACAGACGGGTCAGCGGCCATCACAGCCTGGGTTACGGTATTCAGGGGAGTGCAGGACGGGTTGAAACAGGACATAAGCTATCGTACTTTACAGTGGGCAGACCTGGGGACACAACGGGAGCTAATTATGGAATGGTGACTGGCAGTACAAGCTGGATTATGGTGGGGTATTGTGAGACCAAGGGACGCTACGGGTGGGGGGTGGGGTAGGGCATGGTGGCTCATGAAAGGTAAACTGATGGCTTAACGACGCTAAGAGAAAGTGGATCACCAGAGATGGCGTGTGTGTGTGTGTATGTTTGGACGAGTGGGGCGTGTGTGTGTGTGTACGCGCATGTGTGTGTCTATCTCCGTGTGCGTGCGTGTGTGGTTACGCTACAGCCGCGGGTGTCAGCCGACGGATTCTACTGGCGTGGCGGATACACGTAGTAGTTGAACATGTTCTCGAAGTGTTCCCAGCGCGTGGACTGAGGCTGAGGCTCGCCGCACTTGCGCACGTAGTCCTCACACTCCTCGAAGCTCATGGAGGACTGCTCCACGCGCTCGCCGAAGCCGGACTTGTAGGATGTGTAGCGCTGGGGGAGGAACGGGTGCGGTCAGGGCGATGCCCACTACGTGAAGGGTAGCGTCAGGGATATATTTGTACTTCTTCAAAAAAGTAGAAGGAATTACCTTTGATTATATAAGAGGCGAAGCAAATTTTAACCTTTTACAATTGAATTAATCTGCTTTTCTATGTCTTTTTCTTTGTGATTACAAATTAATTGTGATTCTTTTCCCTATTTCTCTTTGTAATACCGTGACCTTAAACCCAATTTCAAAAGAAACAGACACCTCATACCTGCTGGAGGCTGCGAGCGAAGAATCCGTCTGAGATCATGCGGGCGGCGTTCCTGAGGGCGCGGGCGAAGGTGTCCATGGCGAGGATGTGGCCGTGGAACAGGTCGCGGGGCTCGACGGACTCACGACGCACGCGGCCGCCCAGGGAGAAGCCGCCCTGCTGGAGACCTCCCTGTGGACGCCCGCGAGAGGCAAAGGGGTCAGTATTGGCCAAGAAAAACAAATGATAAGCAATGTTTTTTACAAGCTATTAGTGTCAGCAGACGGAAAAGAGAAGATGGCGACGGTGTCTTTACCTGTTCAAGGACGCACTTCATGACGAAGGTGGCGTCGCGCATGTCTTGAGCGCAGATGTCGGACGTTCCGTTGAACTCTGGGAAGCTGTCGGAGGCGTCGACGCAGCCCAGCATGTTGTAAGCAGCAGCCATGTAGACGTCGTGCTCGTAGGTGCGGCCCATGATGCGTGAGAAGGCGGGCTTGATGTAGAGCTTGTACTGCTTGTCCAGGTTGAAGTGGCGGAGCATGTACATGGTCGCCATGGCGTCGGACTCGTACTGGTGGCGGCGAGGGTCAGCTGGCTTGGGCTGGATCAGCAGCTGGCCGCGGAAGCCGATCTTGTCCTTGTACTGGACGGCCATGCGGTACAGCTGCGCCATGTGGGACATGTCGCGGAAGAACTGCCTCTGCAGGACGCTCTGGTAGCCGTCGCGAGGATTGAAGAAGACGAAGTTCTCGGCGTCCAGGCGCTTGGCGGCGTCCATTGCTCGCTTAATCTGGGCGCAGGCGTAAGCGAACACGTGGGAGTCGGGGTTGGCGCCGGCGCCGTTCATGTAGCGGGGGTGGCTGAACAGGTCGGCGCTGTAGTACAGGGGCCGCATCCCTGTCTGCCGCTGGAGGTCACACGCCAGGGTCACCATCTCGTCAAGGTACCGGTTGGTCTCGTCGTAACTGTCTCCCTCGGGGGCCATGTCGCGGTCGCTTACCTGCAAAGCGGAGGCGTGTGAGACGCGAGACGCTTCCCCAAGAGTAATTTGCAATCGGCAGCAGTCCCGTATAACAAAGCTCACGCAAGCGACGAGCAACAAACACCTACCGAGTAGTACTTGATGTTGAGTTTGTAGAAGAACTCGAAAGCGGCCATCATCCGGCGCTTGTAGTTGTCGAGGGAGCGAGAGCTGTCGTCCCACGTCCTCTGGTGGGCGCGCTCGCCATAGTGGTCG
>NW_028234427.1:15212821-15222821 GCF_977035675.1 Penaeus japonicus | reverse complement strand
GCAAACATCGGTTGTGTTTTGACTGACGATGAAACTGTGTTGCCTGACGGCTGCCAGTCATTTAACTGTATATTTTTTGTGCTTTGTCATTTATAATTCTTTTGTCCAGAGACGTAACAGTTGAGTCGTGGACTTAGTGATATTTCATCCCTTTGTTGTCGAATTTAGAATGTTTGCCGTACTAATTAGTACTGTGATAATTATCCGCGGAGTAACATGAATAGTCTAAATTGGCTAGAATTTCAGATACAGGTAGCGAAGGGGAGATGGAATGATTGCTAAGTTTCTTGTGAAAACGTATTCATTGCAATTGGAATAAAAGAAAAATGTTATCTATCATCATGGTGCATTTAATCCTTTTCGAAAGCAAAGATTTAGCAAAAAAATATATCCACGTAGATAAGATAATAAAAAGGTGAACGAACAGATCGACATTTATATAATTTAGTAAGAGAACACTTTGCTCTAATAAAAAAAAAAAATATATATATATATATATATATATATATATATATTGTTATCATCATTATCATCGTTATTATTATTACTAGAACTATTATTATGATCGATATTATCATTATCATTACTATCATTACTATTTTCCTTATCGTTATTATTGTCATTATTATTATTATCATCATCATTGTCAATATTATTATTTTTATCATTATCATTATTATTATCATTATCATAATCATTATTGTCACCATTATCGTCATTATCATTATTATCATCCTTATCATCATTGTTACTATAATTTCCGTTAGCATTATTATTACTATTATTATAATTGTAAATATCTTTATTATCATCATTACTATTAGCATCTGTTTCAGGGAGGATAAAATGGCAGCAACTACCGACGATTGTCCTGGGGGGGCAGAGGGGGTTCTCAAGGAGTGGGGTAATTGGACCCCCTTCTCCTATTTCAGGGTGATATCCCTTATCCCCCATTTGTGAAAATTTAAAACATGGTCTATTTCTAGATCGATATATATATATATATATATATATATATATATATATATATATATATATATATATATATACATATATATATATAATACCACAACGCCAAAATCTAGATAGCTAACAAGCATTTAGGTAACACTTATATATGATATATGGTAAGATTAATATATGCGAACATGCCTATTGTTTTCGTGATCATAAGTCGGATCTGAAGTACAAACGTTTGCATTTTGGCGAAGTGAGGTTTCAGTTCAGTACGCGTACGCAATTGAAATCAGCCCATTTTCGAAATCTCGTGCTCACAGCACCCCTCCCCTAACCCATTAGTAATATGGGCTCGAAGTGCTCGCTCAATGACTCCCATAATCAGCTGTCTCCGTGATAGACACCTGGGTACACCAGTGCCTGGAAGTCTGTTGTGTGATATCAGAGGTTTATACTGTTACCATAAAAACACATATTGATGTGACCTCAGAGGTTTTTTGTGAATGTCATATCTTTGTTTTACTTGTTCTTGGAAAAAATGCAAGACCTATTTTTAAAAAAGGAGTCATTACACGTGGTTCGCGATATATCATCCCCATGGCCACGCTACTAATCGTTAATACAGATATATTTACTTACATTTTGAATGATTGGTTCTTCTACTATAACTCGTTTTTTTCATAACGCTGCGATGGTTTATTGTTATTTTCTATGAATATTCAACAGGGTCTTGATTTCATTGGCGTGTTGTTATTACGGCTTCTTAATTATCTCCATAGTTTCCCCTATAAAAGTTTTTGTTTTCTTTGAATCCAATCGAGCGCTTTCGTTTTCTTTGAATCCTATCGCTTTGGATAAACACTTACTTAAATAATCTCCGTAATGGAATTCCAAATCTTAATATTGTGTATAATGAAATGCCTATGATATATATACTGAGCCTATAATACCTCTAGATTTCATTAGATCATATTAGATCCAATGATGACCTATTTTGTCCTTCGCGGTGATTTTACGAAATGCTGAATGTGACATAGTTTTATAAACTGAACTAATGACATACAAACTCAGCCCGCAGAGACATCGAGAATTTTGTGGCTGAGAAGTTTCGCCTCCAGCTTTGAGGTTGCAGCTTGTGGGATTAAGCTTTAAGTAAATGTTTTCCTGGGAAACTGATAGGTGCACTTGCTTGAGTTTAGTGATTTAGCATCTCCCATAGGTTAGGTGACTCGGTGGATGTTTCATTAATTGTATCAAGAAGTATAATTGATACAGATATAAATAATACATACAGATATAAATAATACATACATATATATATACACACATACACGCACACACACACACACACACACACACAGACACACACACATACACAACCACACACCCACACACACACACACACACACACACACACACACACACATACACACACACACACACACACACAACCCCCACCCCCTACACACACACAAATATATATATATATACATATATATATATATACATTATATATGTATATACATATATATATATATATACATTATATATGTATATACATATATATATATATATATATACATTATATATGTATATACATATATATATATATATATATATATGTACATACATATATATGTACATACATATATATGTATATATATATATATATATATATATATATATATATATATATATATATATATATATGTATGCCTGTATAAATTGTATATATATATATATATATATATATATATATATATATATATATATATATATATATATATATTTAAACATGCCTATTCATATATGCCTATATATATATATATATATATATATATATATATATATATATATATATATATATATATATGTATGCCTGTATATATTGTATATATATATATATATATATATATATATATATATATATATATATATATAAACATGCCTATTCATATATGCCTTATATACTTTATATTACAATACCAATCATATCGATTGAAGTTGTAGTTATCAAAATATAACGATTAAAAGTTTAATCTAGTAAAGAGATAGGTAAACAAATAATAGTCATAAAAAATAATAATAAAAATGAAAACAAACATGATTTAGATTTTTTTGATTGGTTAAAGGATAAGAGACATTGAGGATTCCAATGCACTGAGAATAAACACTTTCATAACCATTAAGTCACAACATTCGCAGCCCGAGTGGCTCGAAACACTCGGATGAAATAAATGAAATTGAGTAAGACACTCTCCTCAGAGATATAATACCAAAATAACATGAATATGAGCATGGTTCGGCAGCTCTATGTGTGTATGGAATGTTTGCATGACCGAGATTCTCTGTGAAGTGATAAGCGCCGCCCTCTGGAGCACGTGCAGGTTCGTGAAAACAGTGTCAAGGGTAATGATATGGGAGCTGGGTAGGGGATAGGGGTAGAGAGAAGAGAGTAAGGGCAGGAAATCGAACGAAAACGAATGAAATAAAGCAAGCAGAAAGGTGAAAATGGGGAAAGCAAGCAAAGGGCATAAACGAAAGAACAGGAAAGTAAGAAACGAGGGGGAAAATGCATGAGATCAGAAGACGAGGAAATGAGGCAAAGGTATAAACGAGACAGAATAACTTTGTCAATAAAGGGAAGTAACTAGCGCGTTAAGATAAAATCTTCATCAGAGTTAAATCAGATACAATTATCGCGTCATGATAAACTCAGTCCTAGACGAAAAGAGAAAAGGTCAGTTGGAAAGCTGAATGGAAGGAAACAAGGAGGGAACGAAGAGCGAGAGAAGAAGACAGAAAAGCTGAAAAAGTAGTGAAATGGTAGACAGGTTGCACAGAAGAGTAGGTGAGGAGCGCAAAGTACGCGGGGAAGAAGCAGATGGGAGACTTTACGTAATGATAATGATAACGATGATAATATTGGTATTAACAAATAATGATAGTTGTGGGGTTTTCTTGCCACATTCGTGCAGCAAATAAAGATGTTCTTTGGGCTGGCCATTTAAACACGTGGTGTTGCTGTGCGTCTGCTAATTTATTCAGAAAATTATATTGATGTAAAATTATTTACACTTGTTTCAATGCAGTTAAAATATATAGTCTTCATAATGGAAATACATACACCTGATAAATGGTGTAACATAAACTAAACATGTCTTTCTTGTAGTAAATAAGCGTAAAATAAAAACATCAAATATTGGTGGAACATGGGAGACATTATGTATGTCAAAGAAAACGGACCCGCCGTTCGGGGGGACTTAGATAAACTTTTTAATTTCTAAATTTAACATTCTCCCGGCCATAGGGGGCGATTAGCCGCCTATACAATAAATCAATGTTTTACACTTACCTTAAGCTTCTTAATAAGGTATGCTACTTACAAATAATTCAAAAATAAATCACTTCTTCTATCACAATTAATAACAAATCCTTTGGCACTTAAAGGACTACATTTGTTGCTTCATTAACAAAACAGTAGTTTCTTATCTTCAACATAATTAAACGACACTTTGGTGCAATATACACAGTTTATAATTCTGTATTGACTTATATATCTAACTTAATTGGAGCTATAATAACTCTACCCGTCCTAGACTTTCTAGGTACTTCATCACTTACATTATTTAAGGGTACTTTAATACTTCCATCAGTTAAATCTACATCACAATGAATGTTATCACTTGAAACATCCTCAAATTTTGCTACTTCATCAGGAGCAGACATATTCTCATGTTTACTTATCTCTAAATCATATGCTCTTTGTATGGGTCTAATCACTTCACCTTTCTTAGTTTTTACCTTTATACTTCTTATAATTCCATCTTTACCCGGAAATATATCAACAATTATTCCAATAGGCCACTTTAGTCTAGGAATATTATCTTCTTTGATTAATACAAGATCTCCTTTAGACAACTTACAATTTTGAGTAAAACCCTTTACAACATTAGGCAAATTAGTTATGTAATTGTTGCTCCACACCTTCCAAAAATGTTCTATCTTTACATTTTGCACTATTGCCCTCTCATTCAAGTCTTCGGCATTTACATTGCATGACGCAATTTCTACTGAGGGTTTGCTATGAGGGTTACATCCAAGAATGAAATGGGAGGGAGTGAGGTAGTGGAGAGGGTCTAGGTTTTCACTTACATTTGTCAAGGGTCGAGAGTTAATACATCCCTCTATCTCAACAAGTACAGTTTCTAGTTCACGGACACTTATATAATTAAGACCTAGAGTTTTACGTAGGGCAAGTTTGACAGATCTAATGAGACGTTCCCACCAACCACCCCACCAAGGGGATCGAGGGACTATGAATTTCCATTTGGGGGCTAGATGTCCATACATGTCCACTATTTCACTTTTAGCTGCCATAAAGGTACAATCATACAAAGAATGAGATTCTGTAAGTTCAAGTTCAAGATGAATGGCCCTTACTACACCACAGGTAAACAATAAAACATAAAACTTCTTGTCAGGGAAATCAGCACAAAAGAGGGGGCCTGCATAATCTAAACCCGTTACACTGAAGGGCCTGGGAGTAGTTATTCTTTCTTTGGGCAGTGGCGCTACAGGTTGACTACAGGGTCTAGAATCAAGCCAACGACAAATCAAACATTCCTTTACTATGGTCTTTGCTAATTTCCTTACACTAATAGTCCAAAATTGAATTCGTATGGATGATATCACACTATCCACACCAGCATGCTTTAAGTATTTGTGCTGAAATTTGATTAAGAGCTTAGCATATTTACCTTTGGGAATTATGAAAGGGTGTTTTATGTCATAGTCTAACTCTGAGAATTCGAGATGACCTTTGATTCTAAGCAATCCCTTGTTATCAATGAATGGGTCTAACTTTCTTAATTTTGAGCTGAGAGGAAGAGTCTTGTTGCTTGAGAGAAGCCTAATTTCATTTGCAAATGCTTCCTGCTGTATATTGTATATTAATTTCAAACTAGCCAATTCTATTTCTTCAGCAGTGAGGGGACCTTGCATCTTCCTCCCTTTACAATTATCTATGAATCTTGACACATATGCTGTTACCCTTAAGGCCTTTTCTAATTCACTAAACTTCTCTAAATCTATCAAGGGAGAGTGTGTCACTTGAACACTAAGGCATATAGGTACACTTGTAGTACAGGGCACTTCTAAATCTAAGATTTGTTTTACATCTTCCTTATCATGACAAAGGACACTGGCTAACATAGGAGGTCCATACAACCACTGACTATTATGAGCAAGTTTGTCTGCCAACACGTCACGAGTCATTACATCAGCAGAGTTTTCATCACTAGGACAATGCTGCCAGCACTCTGGTGATGCGAACTCTTTAATTTCCTTTACTCTATTTGCAACAAATATATCTTCTTGCTTAAGTCACCTTTGATCCATGACAAGGCAATTGTGGAGTCGCTCCAACACATAACTTTATTTCTACTGTCTAAATGTAGGGAGTTTTTTACAAAATTTACAAGATTAGTAATCTACTACACAAGAGAGCACCTATTAACTCTAATCGTGGTAATGTTAATGCCTTTATTGGTGCAACACGTTACTTAGACATAACTAATGAGACCTTAAATGAGCCATTGTCCACAGGTACACGGAGATACACACATGCGACATATCCCTTTTCAGGCATCACCAAACCCGTGCAACTCAATATTATCCTTAAGATCTCCCCAAAGCATACCTGGAAAATAACTTCTATCCACGTGAAATGCATTGAGACTGACTACTATGAATCCACTTTTGAAACTTTACTTTTAACTCTAAGGGCAATTCTTCATCCCAATCTAACTTTAATTTCCACACCTCTTGGAATAGAATTTTACCATACATGATGAATGGACTTATAAGACCTAAAGGGTCAAACATCTTTGCTATTATACTTCGAATACTTCGTTTGGTGTGGGCTACTTCTACACTGGCATCAGGTTTTCTACAATCAATGAAGGTATCTTGTACATTACACCACCTCAACCCTAACACACTACTTGACTCATCACCATCATGTATGTGATACACACCATCTTTTGACTTAGAAGTAAATGACATACAGTTTGAAACTAGCTTTGTAAGATCCATGCTACAATCTGCCAGTATACTACGTGCGTCACAGAATTTATCATGTGCATCCTTAACTGAATCTGCCCCACTCAACCAATTATCTGTGTACATATCAGTCTTTAGTTCTTGGACTACTTTACTATGAGGATACTTAGCAAGATGGGTTTTGATTGTGACATTCAAAAGAAAGGGACTAGATGTATTGCCAAAGGGAACACGATTGAACCTCATGTGTCTTATGGTGCCATCCTCTTTAGGCAGCAAAAACCTATGCATATCCTTGTCTTCCTTGCGTACATTTATTTGCAGAAATGCCTTCTTTATATCTGCAGTTATAGCAATGGGCCAACGACGAAAGCGTACTAAAACTTCAACTAAATCTGGGTTAAGTGAAGGGCCAGAATAAAGACAGTCATTTAAAGAAACACCATTAAAGCAGGAGGCTTTATCACAGGACAGTGAGGCATGTAGTATACAGGATTTACATTTGAAATTTCATTACTAGGTACTTCTATTATGTTTTCATCCTTATAACTAGCCAACACCTTGAGATAATCTTTCTTTAATTCTTTATCTTTATCAAGCTTCAGTTGTAACCTATTAAGTCTCCTCCTCGCAATAATTTCATTATTTATGAGTTTTTCCTTGACTGAATCATTCTTCCACGGCAGTGCAACCTCGTTTCTATCAGCTTTAAACTGTACAGTATTCTTAAATTCCTGCATTACTTTTGAGTCACTATTATCTTGCACTGCCTCCTTTGTCTTAATTCCAACAGTTTCTAAATCCCAAAACTTACACAAGTCAGAATCAGACAGGGGGGAAATACACAAAAGCCGTGTTCCAGAATACCTGGAGGTGGTGTGAGCAGACTCAGGTAACCTTCCAGAAAACACATACCCAAAGATGGACCTCATGGCCACAACACACTCCTTCTGGATGGCATCTGCTGCTGAAATTAATGTCCAGTAGTAATCAAGACCAATTAACACATCTATCACCATGGGGGAGGCACTGTTGTAATCATCTGCTAATTCAACATGGGAGAAAGAATTTAACACATGGTTAGGCACAACAGGTCTCACAAGAGGCTGACAAATCTTAGGAATTTCAGCTGTAATGACAGGAACAACATTATTATCTTTATCTAACATACTTAATTTGAAAACATTTCTATGTTCATCTTTTCCAGCACTGTGACCCCCAAAACTAGAATAGGGAATTGGGTTACTGGTTAGCCATTGTGGTTTGCATTTCTTAACAAAACTACTACTTATATAACTTCTATCAGCCCCATTATCAAACAACACTTTAGCCGTAACAACCCTACCATCAGTACCACATACTTTTACCTTGGCTGTCTGTAAGACTGTACAACTACCACCTTGACTAGACATGAGTGTTACGTTGTCCGACTTCTGACCCTTGTTGACTTCTTCTTCTTGTCTTGGGCTAAAGTCCAGTTTGACGCCACACATGAGGGTATTGTGGTTTCCTTCGCAGCTTGCACACTTTATCTGAGCCTTGCAGAATCTTGAAGAGTGTCCACTGTTAAGGCACTTAAAGCAGACACCTAGACTTCTAATCTTCTTCTAATCTTCGTTCCTGTCCACTTAACTTCTGCACATTGAAGCAGTTTTCAGGCTTGTGTTTCTTCTTACAAAAACAGCAGACAGGAGGTTCTTGCTTAGACGAGGTATGAAGGGCTGCAGTAGAAAACTTCTTCTCCTTGGGGGCACTACTTTCGGTCTTTCCCTCAGCAACATTCTTCTTTCCTCTGAAGGCTTCGGACCGCTCTAATCTTGAGATCTCCTTATACAGGAAGTCGAGGAGAAAGTCTAAATCACTCTCATGTCCATCCCCATCTCTAGCCGCAGGTCGTGAGGCAAACGGGAGAGGATAATCGGAGTGAGGAACACTTCACACTGCTTCCCAGTGATGCCTAATGCTTCTAAACTGCGGACGTGTGTAAGAATTTCATCACGAAGCTTCCACAGCTGCGTCACTGTCTTTTAACCACTTGCACTTATGCTAAGTTTACCATTCAGAAGAGCTTGGACATGGGTAAAGATGATTCTTTCTTTCCTGCCATATCTCTCCTTCAGAAGATTACATGCCACTTGACAATTGGCACTTGTGTGGGCCAATCCTTTAACCACATTCTTGGCATCTTCCAGCAGTGACAATAAATATGCATACTTGCTAATTACTGGAATGTCAGTTGTATCAATGTGGGAAATGAACTGGTCCCTGAATGACTGCCACTGAATAACATCACCCGAAAACTTGGGTAACTCTAACTTGGGTAACTTGACGTTCACAGCTGCTTGACTATCTTGGGACACTACATCTTGCGCGTCGGCCGCTACTATTTTTTTAACTTTGGCTTCAGATAGTATCCTAAATTTGGCACACTGTGTTCGAAATTCATGGGCATCATCCAATACTTGATCGAGTGCACTATCTTCTACAACACTCATATTTTTCTTGTACTTCGTCAAACTTCTCTAGTCTCTTATCATATTGCTTGATGGCGTGTTCTAATTCTATTAATGTGACATCGGGTTTAGCAAGGATATCACATATGGCCTCAGACGCTCGTGTCAACCAGCCCTTGCACGCACATCTTGCCTTTTTTATCTTCTTCATCTTATATTCACTGCACTGAAACTAGTTTATTATGTTCTTTACCTTGTTGGGATCTTATTCCCGGGTCTGGGCACCAAAAATGTGGGGTTTTCTTGACACATTCGTGCAGTAAATATAAATGTTCTTTGGGCTGGCCATTTAACACGTGGTGTTGTTGTGCGTCTGCTAATTTATTCAGAAAATTATATTGATGTAAAATGATTTACACTTCTGTTTCAATGCATAGTCTTCATAATGGAAATACATACACTTGACAAATGGTGTAACATAAACTATACATGTCTTTCTTGTAGTAAATAAGCGTAAAATAAAAAAC
>NW_028234427.1:15185321-15197821 GCF_977035675.1 Penaeus japonicus | reverse complement strand
TGTAATGATCATTATGTTGATTATAATTATCGTAATTATTATTTAATCATTATCGTTGGTGTTATCTTATTGCTTTTATTACAACTGAAATAATAAGAATTATAACATTCATAATAATCATAATAAGAGGGATGATGATAATAATGATACATTGATGACAATGACAACGATAGTAATAATATTAATGATAATAACTATAACAGTAATGACACCACTGCTGATATTACCATCAGCAATTATAATAATCGTACTGATGAGGATAATTATAATGACAATGTAGATAAAAAGAAGATAATCATAACAATAATAGAAATATTTGTGATGACAATAATCATAGCAATAACAATAATAACGATTACAACAACGATAAACCTATTATTTTTCAATCACTGTCATCATAGTTAAAAAAAAAATACCCTGACATGGACAGCAACACTGATAAGACTAATAGAAAAAAATAATAAAATGATAATATTCTGTGATGATAATAATTCTTCGTTAATACTATTTCAATGTGCAATCATAATCATTTATACATCTTATTCTTACCTGACAGTCTTGCTCATAAAATCTCTTGCTTTACAAATAGCAAAGCGCAGAAAAATAAGTATTTTTATGGAGAACTATGCGGTATCTGAATGATCAAGTCTGCAGTTGCCTGTTTGCAATTCACCTCATAAATTCTGCACGGCAATATTCGCATAACTCGGGCCAGTGTGATGGAATCTTAAAAACGAACATAATTCTTGGTCAATGCCTTTTATAAAGACTTTAGACCATAGAATGAGTTTCGCTAATATCATTTTTTATGGTTGTTCGAGAAGGTAAGGTTAGTTACGTGACGTTCTTGACAGAAGTAATGTCTTGTACAACAGCAATTCCCTAGCGGTATTTGCCAACGTCTCTAGCTTGTAAAGAGAGTCAGGATATCTGCTTGAGTTATAGAAGTAGTTTTTCTTGTGTGGAAAGGTTGAGCGATTTACGCGCCGCTCGGAGTATGTCACCGAGAGAAGTTATTTCTGTTCGTGGAACGTAAACCAGTCGCTGCGAAGCTAGAAGGACTAGAAATCATATAGTTATATCCATATCGCAACTAGAACAATGTAGCAACGTTGCAAAAAAAATAAACATTAAATAAAAATAAAAATAAAATTGTAGTGAGCGTGGCTCCGGGTGTCGACGGGAGTTGTACATCAGGTCAGAGTTCGCAGAGCAACTTGGCCTCACAGCTCACCCGAGGCCGCTGGATGGGAGCGAGTGGCAAGTCAGTGCGCTCTGAGCAAGTGAGGAGGGAGGACGTGCCGCTCTTCTCCGCTGTCCGTCGTTTGTGAGATTCACCTGTGCCATGCCTTTTTTGCCTCCACTGCGACCCAAAGTCCGAAAATCGTAATTGGCGATCGGGTGGCGGTCTTTTACCGAGAGGGAATGCATTCCGATGCCACGAATGGGATCGCAGTGAAAAGTTTACGACAGAAATAAACACCGACTCGGAGCGGAGCAAGTGTTGGGGCATCGAGAAAGGGCATCTCTGATTTTTACCTGTGGCGTGCGGGCTGGGCTGGCTGGCCCAACCAACACTCGCTGCGTGTGACCTGTTCGGGAGAAAGAAAAGAGAGAGAGAGAGAGATAATCAATTCTTCTAGAGAATTCCCACCAGCTATGACCAGTTCCCATCAACACCAGGCGAGTGAGATTACCAAACCCCATCGCGATAGTGTATTATCCTGCGATCTATGCGAGTGATACCATGAATGAATGAATCTCGACAGGGAATATAATACAACAGAAATAAAACCCCAGGGAATAATAATCAAAATCCTATTTATTTTATACCGAAAGTATCTATAGAAAAAGGGCCCTAATTTCTTAAGCGCCACATATACAGTGTGTTTTAGGCCCATGAAAGTTACAAAGTGAATACTATTTAGAAAAGAATTATGAATCTATTTCGTAGAGGGGATGTGGTGTGGTGGACAACGGTTGCATTTTTCATGGTAAGTAGTGTGCCTTCGTGTGTTTATTTATTTAATCTCTGTTCTTTGGGTGAGGCAAATTTGTATGGATTTTAATTCGATGTGGATTTTTATTCCACGTGTTTCGTTATCTCTATCTATCTCCTATCTTCTTTTTTTCGTTATTTTGGAGATTAGAAATAAAATGAAGGAGTAAAAGAAGAAAGGAAAGCGATGTTGAAAAATACACGAAAAAATAAATGTTGCAGAGACACGTGCATAAAGTTCCGGGTTTTGGTTATTTCATTAGTTGAAGGTTAAATAAGAGTTGGTAATTGTTTATTTTTGGGCGATATTCGCATTTCTTAATATATATATTTTTTATTCTGTGTCTCACATTTTGGGTGATTTAACCCAGCGACTTGCTCTAGCTCTGAATGAGATGGTGTTCCAATGTCAGTCTTTTGGCCATGTGTCACGCCATGTTTATTGACATGTTGCAAAATATATAAAAAAGGAAAAGAAAAACAAGAAGCGAACATGTTGCTTGGCCATTGCCCGGCATTTTGTCAAATCGTCAGAGAAAAAAAGTGAACCGTCTTGCAAACACATAATTGTTTTCCTTCATTCTTAAGGCTGAAGGTATGAAGGCATAGCACTGTCTTACCCCCGGCCTTTCTTAGTAAACAAAATTGACCTTTAACACGACGCGTCAAACCTGTCGCTCAAACACCCGGCCGCAATCCGTGGGTTATGAATAGACCTACATCTTTGTCAGGTTGTTTGTAAACTATTTTCTTAGGTTAGAATTGTATTTAGATATGTATGATTACGCGCGCGCGCATGAGTCTGTGTGTGTGTGTGTGTGTGTGTGTGTGTGTGTGTGTGTGTGTGTGTGTGTGTGTGTGTGTGTGTGTGTGTGTGTGTGTGTGTGTGTGCACTGTATATAATACTGACATTGGCATATGTATCTATGAATGCATTCTATTTGTTTTTTCTCTCTAACACCGTGTACGCGTGTCTAAGTTCTGAGCAAGCCACGTGTGCAAGTGATCTTTTACATAACAAAGCGATCCAAATGCTACATTCGCGTAACGTAGCCAACAATGTAAACTATATTATTTATTCGCACGAAACAAAAGCCAATAACATATATATATATATATATATATATATATATATATATATATATATATATATATATATATATACACCGCATATATCTTAATACATGCCTTATGTGGTAAGTAAACACTATAAACCATTTATGAGAAAAAACAAACTCGCGATTATGGGAACCGTACGCAAATCTTTGTCGCAAAACAAGCATAGCCGACTTTCTAATAAAGCACAAGCAATAAAAACAAGTCATCTCAAGACGACGCGAATTTCACTCTGGCTGAGCAACCACGTCGGTAGATAAGTAACGCAAAACCACTACTGACGGTAACGCAAAAACCACTTCTCTGTCACGCCTGGCAGAGAATCGCCAGACGGCACCCGCAGATGATACCAATTTGCATGTGCAGCATCATAGGCCAATCCTAAATAAAAGACTCACTCGACACCGTCATCAGTACGTAATCGCACGCAGGTAGTGATTCTGCGTGTGACCAGCGGGTTGAAGCGTGTAACAGCGCCTTCGTGGTCTTGAAGCATCCCGATTCGCCGGCCGCCCTTCTCGACCTTTCGCCGAAATATTACAGTCTAGAATCGCGGGGAAAATTGCATTTCGGAGTTGATTGTGTATTCTCTTTTAATTATGAAACAACCGCGGACGTTTCTATCTTTTTCGTTGTTGTTGTTTTTTAGTCACTGCCGGATGCCGACATGGTATTATTTTCTCGGGCGCTTCATAATCGCAAAGCAAACATTGCAGGGGGAAGAACTGCCGACTCACTCTAAGATTGGCAGTTGGGGATATCAAGTTTCCCCTCTGATTGCGTGTCATTTCCCATTCGCGCCCTGATTTGTGGTTGATAAGGGGGTGCGGTGCGTTGACTCAAGCTATGGCCCTGTAAACTGAGGTGCGCCGTGTCACCCTTATTATAATAGAAGGAACGGTTTAGTCGAAGGCGTGAAGCTGAGAAAGACAGTGGGATGCTCGTACTTGTGTTTCAGCACATGTAGCGCACTTGGGTATTCGATGTTGCTTCCATGTACACAGTATGGGATACACTGAACGTGTAACTTGTAGGATAGTTGCGGTAATTATGGGATGAGTTCGGAGAGGGAAACATAGAAGGCTATTTGCGAAAAGTGTTTCATGTGGCGGAGAAAGGCGGTGATCAGAGTTTAGAGACGTATTTCCGATTCTGTACATCGAATAATTTTACACCGTTTTTAATTTCAATTTTCAAAATTTCTTAAAACAATATTAGTCTCAAGACTGACAGAGGCCGACGAAGAATGCGGTCTGTGCCATCATTAAATTGATATACATCAAGATAATGATGATGATGATAATAATAATGATAACAATTATAATGATAATGATAATATTAGTAATGATGATAATAATATCAGTAATAATAATAACAATATTAGTAATGATAATAATGATGATGATAATAATAATGATGATAATAATAATAGTAATAGTAGTGTTAGTAGTTATAATAGAAATGATAATCAGCATCATAATCGGAATTATAATAGTAATTATAACCATGATTATATATAAAGTGATAATGAAACTGTTATGATGATAATGATATTGATGATGATAAAAGATAAACACACGTAATTGTAATCCGATGTTTGATGCTTACATGGATCCACAAACCATTTTTTGTATACACGTAGCCCCTTGGTGTCGACTGGCAGCGTCAACATGCTTAAATCATGTCTAACCTTAGAGTAAAATTGATATAGCGTGGCTATATTCACTTCTATATTTCACGCGATGAAAAAAAAATGTGTGTATGTTGCTGGATTTGTAAACCTCGTGGCCTTGACATATTAACTGATAATCAATGTTGAAAGTCATGAATGGACGGACTGTGCCGGACTTAGATGAAAAAAAAAGTTATTTTAAATGTTTATTGCATTCGACTGCGGACAATACGTTCCTGAAAGATTAAAACCAGCATCACGTTTGTACTTTCATGATTATGGTACATATGGAATAGGTTATAATTAAATAGGCCTATTTTCATATCACGAATGATTGAATAGGTCTCTATCATATTACAAATGACACATACAGACTAATTCCAGCGATATCATGCATAAAGATCGCCGTCTTGATAGCAAGATATCTTCCACTAATGTTAAAATAAAACACAGTTTTCAATTTGCAAGCTATTCACCAGGGACGCAAGCGATTGAATCAAACACGCTGTATCTGTGCTTTAATCTCGCAGAAGGCTGTCAAGAACGATTTAGAGACAAAATGATATTGACCTGCCAACAAATTGTTTGTTCGTTTCATTATTAGATTTAACGCTTTAGAAGGTCGTTATACGCAGGCCACGTCTTACCGCTATTCATACAAAGCGAGTGTGTAACCTTCGTTTTTCTCGGCTTATAGCATACCCTTGCATACACAGCTTCATGCTGGTTCCGCTTTCTACACGATAATAGCGTAAAATGCTGCAACATAAAAGGTCTTTGTGTGGCGGTTGATGCAACGGAGTTACAGGGCGGGTAGCGCACTTTGCTTGTATTTTATTTCCTTGTTGTCTTGTCTCCATGCAAAGTGGTATTATGTATTGCAAGGCTGGGCGAGCGTCTTGGCACTATTCTTTTTCGGTTAGAAATGTCTTTGCTCTTGAAGCGAGGTTGAGATTTTCCTTTCATTATCGGCTTCACGTTTGCCCGACAAGATTTTTAAAAGGAAAGAAAGAGCCCTTTTGGAATGAACGTTTCTGTGTCGCATCAGAGTTTGATATTCTCATCCACACCTTCAGCTACCCTTGTGAGAAGCATGAAATATGACTTTAATAATCCTCTGAAGTGAATATGAAGCACTGGCTGTGTGTGTGTGTGTTGCTGTTCTAGCGCCCATTCCCTGGCCGAGTGCTTTGTAGTAATCCACACAATACCATCCACGTGTGAAACTCACCGCGTCGCTCATCACAAGACCCGCCCCTCGTCTCTTCGGCGTACGTGAAACCACTCGTGTAAATTAATGATTATCTTGCTTTGGTCTCTCCACGCTTTACGCCTTTTTTTTTTTTTCCTCGGCGCGATTCTGATGAGATCCAATTTTTCATCGGTTGATATACAGCGTGAATCTCGTTCATTAGCGCGGCTCTTCAGTCGGTAATTACGCTTTCATCCTTGGCTTTATGGCGTTGCTTGCTTTCATGCAGTTGGTAGTTTTTTATTGCAAGATCTTTTTTTTATTATTATTTTCTTCATTATCGGACATTAGAGACGGCTTTTGATATGCCAGCTCTCATAGACACCGCTTGATATTAAGCATAATTTATATGTACGTAGTCTACTACCTTATATATAAATGTATGTATTTCAATATGTATACACGTATGCGGTATACTATATATACTCAATATCTGTACCAGTTATATGTCCATACCTCTTCTATATAATGTATATGAACGCATACACTTTATAATGCAACGAAATATGTTAACATAACCGTATAAGCATAGAAAAGTAGAGAATTTTAGTAGCTTCACAACACAAACTACATAAATCAAGCTGACGTTTGGACTCCGTTTCCTCAAAATCTGAGAAAGTTACAAAAATTTCGCATGGGCTGAGACATCACCAATATTAAATAACTGTTGGAAATAGATTTCTAAAGTGATTCTTCATTCTTGTTCCAGATTCAGTATGGCTCCTCCATGGCCAAGAGACACCGACGACCTCAGTACTGCGATGATATACAGGTAGGCCTATGTGGATATTTCTTTATTATTATTATTATTTTTTTTTTTGTGTGTGTGTGTGTCTTCTTGTTTTTATATTGTATGGTGTTGAAAGGATGTGATATTTATATTTTTTTACTGTTGGAGTAATGTAATTTAGGGTTATAAACACGCACACGCACACACCCACATGCACGCACACGCAAACGCACACACATAAATATAATCTCTACAATAATTTTACATGGTTGCGAGAAATGCACACCATTCTTATAAACTTTAAACCCTTGATTTGCGTTCCTCTTCCGCAGATGTTATAGCTATATTTCTCATATATAATTTTCTTACATCCTTATATATATATATATATATATATATATATATATATATATATATATATATATATATATATATATATATATAATATATGTATGTGTGTGTGTGTTTTTTTATATGAGAAAGCGATGACTTTTGTGAATTATTTACGACGGGAAAATAACACAATAATATTCGTTAAAATATGTCGCATCCGGTAATGTCCAGCTTTTACAGTTTTTTTTTTTTATTATTAATGTCACTACAGTAACTCTTATTGTTATTCATTCTTGTATGTTGTTAGTGTAACGTTGTCATTATATTGTATATTCGTAATATGGGTAATATTAGTCATGTGATTTTTGCTGTTGAAATGTTATCATTATTATATAGTATTTGTTGTCATTGCTATAATTCTTATTAGTAGATTTTTATAATTATTATTTTCTTCATTATTTTGATAATAATTTTCGTATTAATATATGTATATTTTCATTATCATTATTATTACTATCATTGTATTATCATTTCCATTTATATTATTGTTATTATTATTAGTATGATTACTATTATTGTTTGATTATTTTGTTATACTCAATATTGTTAATACTTATTTTTTATTACCAATATTATTATTATTATTATTATTATTATTAAAGTTCTTATTATGTTCTTCAAATTCTATAATTGTGACATATTTTTATAAATTTGGATTTTATTATTATAGCCATGAGTTCTGATGCTGCAGGAGTATTACATCAGATGGGCCTATATAAGTGTCTTTATTCAAAGTTATCAACCTCTTCCCGGGTCCCTCTGTGCTGTTTTAAGTTACATCATACAGAATGATTTCCGGCGTTCCATGCTATAGCAACTAGGCTGAGAGGAAGGGAGAGAGAGAGAGAGAAAGAGAGAGAGAGAGAGAGAGAGAGAGAGAGAGAGAGAGAGAGAGAGAGAGAGAGAGAGAGAGAGAAATATAAAGAATATTACCTCCTAATGGCTGAACACGGGCTTAATCCGCTGACTTCAGCCCTCTTCACCGGGGCCCATGGCATTTCCCGCATCTCAAAGACCGGTGCTTATGGATGGCGCATTCGGCGTGTGAATACATAGGTTTGAGCTGTGTTGCAAGCCTCGTCGGCTAGAAATTTGCAAAGGGTGTTGTATTGCTAAATGCCGTTGGATTACAATGTGTGCTTTGGATGACTGTGTTGTATTTCAATTAGTGTTGGATTGCAAGGTGATGTATTGAGGTGCGTTTTGGGTCGCAGTATATGCATTGTGTTATTGTATTGCAAAATGTGCTGGGTGCAAAGTGTGCTGTACTGGCTTGCGCGTTGGAATGCACGATGTTGTATTGCAGTGCACATTTTCTGCTTCTGATTCATTTAGTTATCTAGTTATTTCTATTTTAAATGTTAATTGCAATGTTTTTTTTTTCTTTCTTTCTTTTGAGGGAGCCTTTGGGACGGAGATATTTATGAGCAGAACTTTTTTTGAATATGTCATTTTCACCTTCGTAGTTTTGTATTTCTTTTAACAGTATTTGGGTAATTCTCGGCTGTGATATAAATAACCAGAAACGTTTTGGTATTTTCAATATCAATGTTACTTGTAATTTTCTGTGGCCTTCTGTCGGTTCCTATGATTATATATCCTGGTATTAATTTCCTCTTTTTGCATTATTTTTCCTGGAAGTGTTAGCAGTTTGGAGTAAGTTAGTATTTCCTTATAATTAAGAAAGATATGCTCTTTGTATAGCTTCAATGAAATCCATCTCATTTATTTTTCTGGTTTTATGCTATTTTGGGTGTCTGCACCATTTTTAAATTCCCTGTTATCACTTACTCCTATTTTTTCCATTCTTATTTTGCCTATTTCTATTTTATTTCCTTTTTTATTTTAATTATTCCAAGTTCACCGCTCAGCGTTGCCAAGGTGTTACCCGCCAGTTTCGACTCGTGTATTCGAAAAGTTGTCTCGTTTTCGTACCTTCTTCCGTTTCGAATACAGGAGTCGACACTGGCGGTTTATACGCTGGCTATGGTCAGCCGTATGTTTGAGTGGATAACACTAACCTAAATTTTCTTCTAATTATTATTATTACTATTATTACTATTATTATTATTATTATAATTATTATTGTTTCGATCATCATTATCATTCTCACCATCCATATTACTATCATCATCATTATCAGTATTATTAATATAACCATTATCATCATCATCATCATCATCATCATCATCATCATCATCATCATCATGTATGTAATATCTAGCTTTCATATCTTCAACATATATTTTTTAAACGTATCTCCATGTCTGGACCGGCGACGTGGGCGTGTTGATGGCCGAGTGAATATGCAACAAATTCAATGTGATAATCATGTGCATTTAGTGATGTATGCAAAGTGTCTAAGATTACTTTTTTTTCCCTTTTTAAATTTCTATTCTGAATGAACCATCACATCTGCCTTACCAGTTTTAAATGTCTGAATAACCTAGTGAATGTGCAATATATTTCACTAAACTTGTTTGTCTACATTCTCGATAGTCATGTGCATTTACCGATGTGTATAAATCTTCTAACATCTTCCTTCGTTTTTTTTTTTTTCATTCTTTATTCTACATGTTCCTTCACATTAGACTCAGCGGTGTAAGCCTGGGGTTTAAGTGCGTGTTAGATTTTGTCGTGAATGAATATTTTATATATACAAATCATGATTGTGATAATAATGATGGTTGTGTTTATAGATTATCATTATCATTTTTATATCCTTTTTTCATAACCATGTATATATCCTGATGTAGGTATATAAATCCTTTTTTTTTGGGGGGAGGGGTCAGTCATTTTTATATAAGGTCTGTAAGTAATCCTGTGTGAAAATCCTGTTGCATTTTTTTTTTTTTTTTTACACCCTTGCCGTAACGGTGTGGGTGCGTAAGTGACCCTCTGTTAGTGAATGTTTATTTCATTTACGTTTTTATTCTTATTCTTGATAACCATATTTTTTTCCCACTGGATTTAAATCCCGCCTGTTTCTTTTCTTTGCGTTAATTATTGATTTCGTGTTGCCATTTATTTTTAATCATGACAACCTCGTCTGCCCTAACGATGTGAGCGCGTGAGTGGCTCTGCAGTGACTCTATTCCGTCAAACCATTTATTTGAAATTTTGAAAAGACATGTTTATTTCATCCTATGTATAAATCCTCATTCATTTTTGTTTTATTTTTGTTCGTTTGTTTACTTTATTTCAAATGTGCCTATACGTTTGCTTTGATGTGCGTAGTGAATATTATCTTCGTACAACCTTTTCTTGAAATTGTGGAGGACTTTGTATGTTTCACGATATCTGTAAAACCACATTCATATTTGTTCGTTTTATTTTTGTTTGCTCTAAGTTATGTGAGTGCACGAGCGACCTTGTGCTGAATATATATTTCAATTAACATTTTCTTTTGTACTTTTGTAAACTATGTGTATATCCTATCGTCTGTAAATCTCCATTCATTGCAGCAGTATTAAAATATGAGCCCGATTTAACGATGTGAATGCGTGAGTGACCCTGTAATGGATATATGTTTCAGTAAATCTTTTGTATAAAATCCTGATAACTAAGTATATTTCCCGGTACGTGTAAATCCGCATTTTTTTCCCCTTTGTCTGTTTTATTTCTCTATCAACCGTCCCTCTGCCCCAGCGCCGAGAGTGCGTGAGCGACCTTGTGAGTACCCTTCTGGGAGAGAGAGAGAGAGAGAGAGAGAGAGAGAGAGAGAGAGAGAGAGAGAGAGAGAGAGAGAGAGAGAGAGAGAGAGAGAGAGAGAGAGAGGGTCGCCTTTCTTGAGTCGGGAGTGTCCGATTTCTTGGCCTGGGGAAGGCGGGGAGGGGGGGGACTTGATTACGCCGAAGGTATTGCGAATTAATTAAGTCGCCTGCTTGTCTTGTGTACGAGCTTGAATTAGGAAAAGTTGGGAATTTGTCGTTGTTTTTGTTGGTTGAAGTTTTGTCACTTGGGTAGGCTTTCCGTGGGCGAGGAAGAGGTGGTGAGGTGTTGAGGGTGGGTTATAAGGTGGGTAAGAGTGGGTGGGGTGAGGTGGTAAGGGATAGGGGGAGGGTGGGCATGGGTATGGATATGTGCGATGAGTGTGCGTTGGAGGCTAGGTGGGGGAGGGGAGGAAGGCGAGGGAGGGGTTGGGGGTGGGTGGGGAGGGTAAGGGTGAGACTTCGTAGGCCTTTGTCTCTCTGTTGACTTTTCTCTCTCTCTCTCGGGTGTGTAACCGACCCATTCAAGATGCCTGCGGTGGAGCGGAGACAGCTCTATTTACTGGCGGGAATTTCAGGACGCCGATCCTTGTTTTGAAAGTTTTTTTCTTTTCTTTTCTTTTCTTTTTCTTTATCGTGCCAGGAAATCAGTGATTGTCTGTCTCTCTTAGGAAATTGTTTTTTCTACGCATCTTGAAATCAGTGACTATTTTTTCCTCATTTGAAGTTCTCTCCATTTTTTTCTACTGGTGTGACCGGAAGTCAGTGATTTTTTAAAGGATTTTATCATCATCGTAGGCCTACTTAGGGGGGAAGAAATGGTACTGCTGATTTTGTGACATAATTAAGCATAGTGTTATTATCATAACTGTATTCTTGGAAAAAAGGAGGAACGGTCTTTTAAACGTTTTTTTCATTATTATTATTATTATTATTATTATTATTATTATTACTATGATATCAACACAGATAAGGACAATAATAATATTACATATATCATTAGTATCATCATTATTATCATTATTATTATTATTATTACTGTAGTTCTTATTTTATTGTAATCATCATTATTATTATCATTTTATCATTATTAATATTGTTGTTGTTGTATTCATTATTGCCATCACTTTTACAATTATTACTACTACTGTCCCTACTATGGAAATGCCGGTATATGTAGCGATACACTCCAGACTCGCTTTCCTTTCCGGAACGAGACTGATTCGAACCGCGCGCGCACCGAACCTGCGCAACACGCGTAGTTCCCCGAATCGAAACAAAAGACAGTCGAGCACGGGTTTCGGAGCCTCGCGTGACGATGATTCATTTGGCGGAAGGGCGCGAGCTCGGCCGGTCACGTACGAGGAACCACTTTGGGGCTTTCGAAAAACCGGGGGGAATGAATAAGACCCATTCGGGTAGCCGCAATGGGGAGGAAGGAGATGGGAGGGCGGGGGGGGTGGGTGAGGAGAGCGGGAAGGGGGAAGGGGAGGGGGCGAAGAGTACAGGGGAGGAGCACAGCGGAGGAAGAGGGAGAGAAAGTGGCAAAGGGGAGGGGCGAAGAGTACAGGAGAGGAGGAGGAAGAAGGGGGAGATGGGGAGACAGGCGGATAATTTACCGGCAGAAG
>NW_028234427.1:15170321-15175321 GCF_977035675.1 Penaeus japonicus | reverse complement strand
ACTTCTCCGGGGATAAAAAAAAAAAAAATAATAATAATAATAATAATAATAATAATAAACAAGCAGCGACCGAACAAAAACAACAGAAGTACACGTGTTATTTTTTTTTTCTCTCTCTCTCTCAGTCGAAGCCAAAACGGATAACGACGAAGCCACCGGAATTTCGTCGAATAAAAAGGACTGATAGAAAAAGAAAAAGAAAAAAAAAAACGAGATCGATGTCGCTACGACTTCCAAGACCCGCTCGTTCGCAGCGACGCCCTCCGAGTACTCGTTCTCATGACGCCGGAGATGGATGTCCATGAAAAGAGTGTAGTAGTGACTCCTTGTCATGCAGGATGGATGCGTATCTCGCGTGTCATGCAGACCCTTCTGTTTGTAAACGCGTGATATGACCCCCTTCTGAGGGTGTGAATTACGGCACGTGTTGTGATTATTCTCTACTTGGAAGGCGTTCATGCCGGTATTACGCCCTTGTGTGGAGTCCGTTACGACCTCCTTCTGCGTATAGAAGTGTTCATGACCCCGAGTGCGGCGCCGTTCCCGAAATAGCCGGAATATGTGTTCTGTTCAATCATACATGAAAGGAGATCCCGCTCAATCGTGTACTTTCTGTGAAATGTTTGAACACGCCACACATACTCTCACTCTCTCTCTCTCTCTCTCTCTCTCTCTCTCTCTCTCTCTCTCTCTCTCTCTCTCTCTCTCTCTCTCTCTCTCTCTCCTCTCCTCTCTTCCTCTCTCTCTCTCTCTCTCTCTCTCTCTCTCTCTCTCTCTCTCTCTCTCTCTCTCTCTCTCTCTCTCTCTCTCTCTCTCTCTCTCTCTCTCTCTCTCTCTCTCTCTCTCTCTCTCTCTCTTCCCCCCCCCCCCTCTCTCTCTGTCCATTTTGACTTTTTCCGCTTTACTCTCTCGTGATGTGTGTGCCATATATTTCGTTACATTAAGGAGAGTGTGAGAGAGAGAGAGAGAGAGAGAGAGAGAGAGAGAGAGAGAGAGAGAGAGAGAGAGAGAGAGAGAGAGAGAGAGAGAGAGAGAGAGAGAGAGAGAGAGAGAGAGAGAGAGAGACACACAGACAGAGAGAGAGAGAGAGAGAGAGAGAGAGAGAGAGAGAGAGAGAAGCAGAGAACAGAGAACAGAGAGAGAGAGAGAGAGAGAGAGAGAGAGAGAGAGAGAGAGAGAGAGAGAAGAGAGAGAGAGAGAGAGAGAGAGAGAGAGAGAGAGAGAGAGAGAGAGAGAGAGAGAGAGAGAGAGAGAGAGAGAGAGAGAGAGAGCACCCATGGGACTTCGAAATGGCCAACCGAGCGTAGAGTTCCCCCGTACCGCCGAGCGTGAGAAACACACATTGATTAGAGCCCATAGGAGCGTGAGTGAGAAGGCTCGTGTTTGCAATGCCTGTCTTCAACGAGGCGGGGAATGGCCTATCTGTTCTTAGATATGGACAGGCAACAGTCACGAAGAGCCAGGTGGTGCTGTCAACACCCTCCATATCTCGGGGATTCATGGACGTCGGACATGCAGAAAGCCGAAGTTGTTGTTGTTGTTTTTTTATTATTTGTGAATATCTTTTGTTTATTTGTTATTTGTGTTCTTATTTGTTGTTGTTTTTTCCTCCCTAATTTGTTATTATTATTACTATTTTTTTTCTCGTCTGCTTTCTTAACGAGAACGAACGTACCATAGTCTCCGAACTGTCTGAGGGAAATTTTCCGCTTGATAAATGCTACGATGTTCAAGTGTCACATTATGTTAGACTTTTGGCCTCGTAGACTCGTGGCACCTGCTCGTGACCGGCGCCAGCTGTTCCTTCTGAAAGCTCGTGACTTCGCCTGCCAAGGACCGCAGCTCTCCTCTCCTCTCTTTCTCTCTCTCTCGCTTCCGTAATGGTTTTAATATCATCTTCTTTCAACACTTCCTTGGCGTCTCGGCTCGGGAGTATGGAGGGGGTGTGGGGGTAGGGGTTGTGAAGGGAAGGGAGGGAGGGTAGGGAGGGAGGGAGGGAGGATGACACTCGCGTCAGATGTGTGGGCATGTCAGATGTTCTGCCTCGTTCTTGTTGAAAATTAAATATAACATCCGCGCCTTAATTCAAGGTCTACGCAACCTCCCCCCCCCCCTTTTCCTCCCTATCCTAACAGAAAGCCAGCCCCCCCCCTTACCCCGCCCGCCCATCTCCCTTCCCACGGGAACACCCCCTCCCGCTGCCCATGGCGTGATATTACTCTCGTTCGCTTCGGATCTCTCTCTCTCTCTCTCTCTCTCTCTCTCTCTCTCTCTCTCTCTCTCTCATTCTCTCTCTCTCTCTCTCTCTCTCTTCTCCTCCTCTCCTCTCACTCCTCTCTCTCTCTCCTCTCCTCTCTCTCTCGCTCTCTTTCTCTCTCTCTCTCTTATCTCTCTCTCTCTCTCTCTCTCTCTCTCTCTCTCTCTCACTCTCTCTCTCTCTCTCTCTCTCTCTCTCTCTCTCTCTCTCTCTCTCTCTCTCTCTCTCTCTCTCTCTCTCTCTCTCTCTCTCTCTCTCTCCCTATCTCCCTCTCTCCCTCTATCCTTCTCCCTCCCTCGCCCTTCCTCCCTCTCTCTCTCTCTCTCTCTCTCTCTCTATTTATCTATCTATCTATCTATATATCTATATATCCATCTATCTCTTTCTCCCTCCCTTTCTCCCTCCCTCCCCCCTTCCCACTCCTCTCTCTCTCTCTCTCTCCTCCCTCGGTTTTCTTTTTAACAGCACACCAGTAGCCTTAATGTGATATTGTTATTGATGTTGTTGTTTGTGCGCCCTCCAGCCGCGGGTAAACAATGTCGGCGGCGCGGCGTGACTTGTGAGATGACGGTTATAAAACCCCCAGATGACATGATTGCTATTGCATGAAAAGAGGGCTCGCTTTCGTTATCGTGATTATGTCTCTCTCTCTCTCTCTCTCTCTCTCTCTCTCTCTCTCTCTCTCTCTCTCTCTCTCTCTCTCTCTCTCTCTCTCTCTCTCTCTCTCTCTCTCTCTCTCTCTCGGTTAATTCCGTATTTTTATTATGTGTGTCTTTTCTTTGGTTTTGTCTTTTGATTTTGTTTTTGTTTTTTTGGTTTGACTTTTCTGTATTTTTTTTCTTGTTTCGTCTTTTTTTCATCTCTTGTAGGGAGATATTAGTAAGAGTAGTATTACTATTGTTTTTTCTTCTTTTTGATTTTTTTTTTCTTCTTTCTGTTAATTTTTCTCATCATCATAATCACTACTACTACCACCAACATCATCGTCACCATCAACACCATCACTATAATCTTCATTATCATCATTACCATCATCATCGTCACCACCACCACCACCATCATCATCATCACTGTTGTCAACAACACCATCACCATAATCACCACCACCACCGCCATCATCATCATCATCGTTGTCAACAAAACCATCACCACAATCACCACCACCACCATCATCATCATCGTTGTCAACAACACCATCACCACAATCACCACCACCACCATCATCATCATCGTTGTCAACAACACCATCGCCACAATCACCACCACCACCATCATCATCATCGTTGTCAACAACACCATCGCCACAATCACCACCACCACCGCCATCATCATCATCGTTGTCAACAACACCATCGCCACAATCACCACCACCATCATCATCATCATCGTTGTCAACAACACCATCGCCACAATCACCACCACCACCGCCATCATCATCATCGTTGTCAACAACACCATCACCACAATCACCACCACCACCGCCATCATCATCATCATTGTTGTCAACAACACCATCACCACAATCACCACCACCACCGCCATCATCATCATCATTGTTGTCAACAACACCATCACCACAATCACCACCACCACCACCATCATCATCATCATTGTTGTCAACAACACCATCACCACAATCACCACCACCACCGCCATCATCATCATCGTTGTCAACAACACCATCACCACAATCACCACCACCACCGCCATCATCATCATCGTTGTCAACAACACCATCACCACAATCACCACCACCACCGCCATCATCATCATCGTTGTCAACAACACCATCGCCACAATCACCACCACCATCATCATCATCGTTGTCAACAACACCATCACCACAATCACCACCACCACCGCCATCATCATCATCGTTGTCAACAACACCATCGCCACAATCACCACCACCATCATCATCATCATGAACATCATCCTTCGCGCCGCCTTCCCTTTTTAAACTCAAGGTCCCGGCGCGTCTCGGGGACCTCGTGACCTTTGTCTCATCCTGGGTGACACGGAGGCCAGTTCTTTTCTTTCTTTCTTTTTTCCTTCTTTATCGTCCCTTTTCTTTGGTTAGGTGTTTTATTTTGTTTTATTTTTTGTCCTTCGTGGGTCTCTGGTCATCCCGCTTTCCTTCCTTCGAGTCTGTGTCTTTCTATTTCTTTCGCTTTCTCTTCTTCGTTCGATTTTATTTCATGACATACGCCCTTTTCCTCCTTCTTTTTTTTTCTTATATTTTTCCTCCTCCTCCTTCTCTTCCATCTTCACCTTTTCGTCTTCCTCCTTTTTCTTCTTATTTTTCTTCTTCCCCTTCTCCCTTCCCCTTCCCTCTCTTCTCCTATCCTTACCTCTCTTCTAGTCCCCTCTCCCCCTCCCCTGCCTCCATCATCTCCACTTCACCCCATATCTCTCATCCCCCTTCCCCCTTTTCCTCCTTCCACAGCGTCCCTCAACCTTCCTCCTTCTCCTCCTCCTCCTCCTCCTCCTCCTCCTCCTCCTCCCCCTCTCCTCCTCCTCCTCCTTCCTCCTCTCCTCCTCCTCCTCCTCCTCCTCCTCCTCCTCCTCTTCCTCCCCCCTCCTCTTCCTCCTCCTCTTCCTCCCCCTCTCCTCCTCCTCCTCCTCCTCCTCCTCCTCCTCCTCCTCCTCCTCCTCCTCCTCCTCCTCCTCCTCCTCCTCTTCCTCCCCCTCTTCCTCCTCCTCCTCCTCCTCCTCCTCCTCCTCCTCCTCCTCCTCCTTCCTC
>NW_028234427.1:15155321-15162821 GCF_977035675.1 Penaeus japonicus | reverse complement strand
TGTCCGTTTCCCGCGCGCGCGACATTCTCCTTTTTTTATTCTTTTTCTGTCGGTTAGACTTTGGGATTAATTTTGGTTGGTTGGTTGTTTGGTTGCTCCTTGGGATGACTTCGGTGACTTATGTTTTGGTTGGCTTGTGCATCGCTTGGCGATTTATTTTCGTTTTTTCTTTTATTTAAATTGGATATTCGGTATTGTCTCTCGGATTCAATTTGCGCTTGTAACTCGACACTCTTCCTGTGCTTTTTGCTTTCGCCTCCTGAATTTGCTATTTTTTTCTTTTCTTTTTTTCTCTCTCTCCTCTTCCGCAAACTTATTTTGATTTCTTTCTTCTTTTCTCGTCTTCACCCTCTCACACTCTTGCCACTTAGATTAAAAATTTCTTTGCCTTAACAGCCGGACTTGGATCTCCAGGAATCTTAATTCGTCTTGAAGTGTTTACCAAGCCTTTTTTGACGAAACTTTACTCTAGAGTATTTTCTCGATTACTATTATTATTTCATTTTATATTATTGCTTTTCTTGATATTGGTTTGTTGTGTCTTCCTCTGTACGCCGAGGATTCTTCCGTTGGTATAAGCATTCATCAGGCAGTCCATTTAAGAGGGATATTAAAAGCAAATACCCTTGAACACGCTACAAAGAAGGGAAAGTGCAAGCGGTTAATCACATTTTTTCTCTCTCTCTGTCTGTTACCACCTCTCTCTCTCTCTCTCTCTCTCTCTCTCTCTCTCTCTCTCTCTCTCTCTCTCTCTCTCTCTCTCTCTCTCTCTCTCTCTCTCTCTCTCTCTCTCTCTCTCTCCCTCCCTCCCTCTCTTTCACTCACTGAAGGTCACTCCTCATCCTCTTTCCTTTCCTCCTCCTCCTCCTATTACCACAATCACCACCACCCCCTCCCTCCCTCCTTCCTTCCTCCCTCCTTTCCTTCCATTCTCCATCATTAAAAGAAAGAAAGAAGAAGAAAAAAATGGGCGTCAGCGAACCAGACTTTAATCCCATGAGGTCAGGTTAGCCGCGCATAGATCAAACCACTTAATAGGCTAATCCCTCTAATGATGGATCTCCCACGTGTTGGTCAGACGGCTTTTCTTTGCAGTCGTTTTGTCGTCGACTTTAACGCCCAGAATCGTTGTTGCGAGTTCGTAGCTTTTTTTTTTTTTTGTAGCTTTTTATTGTTATTTGCTATCGAGTTATATTTGGTTATATCTGTTTATGTTTGGTATTTTTCTTATTATTTATTGTTGTGTTATTGTTTATATGTATTGGTACATAAGTTATGTATATATATATTTTTTTTCATTATTATTTATTGCAAGTCAGCTTTTTATTCTTTCTCCTTTTTCTTCTTCCTTTTTCATCTTTCTTTTTTCATTCTTCTCCTCCTCTTCGAATTTTTTCATTTTCCTCTGATTATTTTCATTCTTCTCCTTTTCCTCATTATTCTTCTGTATCTTCTTTTCACTCTTCTTCTTCTCCTCCTCCTCCTCCTCCTCCTCCTCCTCCTCCTCTTTATCCTCCTCCTCCTCCTCCCCCCCCCCCTCCTCCTCCTCCTTCTCTTCCTCTTCCTCTTCTTCAAAGGTCCGACGTTGTTGTATGTTGTTTGTGCGCCTGTGTGTGTGTGTCGGACCCTGGCGTTCGCACGGGTGAAATTATCATTTATTTTTTTCTTCGCCTTCTCGTTGCGTTCGCATAGAGAGAATCCACTCGTGCAATCCGCCTTAATCCATCATGGCCGGCGACGTTTACTGCCTGTACCACTTAACATATCCCCTTTGGATCTTCCATATATGTCTTTCTCATAAAGGGTTCTCCGCTTTTTATGTTTCGCCGCGTTGGGGCATTCCGGCCGGGGTTCATTACCATAGAAGAGGAACCTCGGAGGGGAGGGAGGGGAGGGTTGAGGGAAGGGAGGGGAGGGTTGAGGGAAGGGAGGGGAGGGTTGAGGGAAGGGAGGGGAGGGTTGAGGGACGGGTGGAGGGAGAAGGGAGGGAAGGAGGAGGGAGGGAAGGAGGTGATAGAAGGGTTGTCGTGAGAAGGAAAGAAGGAGAGAGAGAGAGAGGAAGGAAGGAAGGGAAGGAGGTTAGAGGAGATTGTCGAGGGAAGGAAGGAGGGAGAGAGAGAAAGGAAAAGGGGGGAAGGGAGGAGAGAGGAGGGCGGTCGAGCACGCGTCCCAACCTTGTACATCTTGACGGCCGACACGTGTGGCGTTTCTTCGGGAAAGTCTTACATTATTAGAGTGAAGGTTAATATGCTTGGTCGGATCATCATCATCATCATCATCAATCATCGTTGCTTTTGCCTCTTATGAGTACCCTGATGTTGCACGAACTGTGGGGATTGTTGCAGGCGGTTCCGACGCAACGGGGACGACGGCCAAACAAACATACGTCAAGGGAAGGACTGGCGGAATGCTGGGTCAGATGGTATCAGGCGCTCATGCTGCTACCACTCGGAGCCCGCACGCAGATCTGCATGTTTTCTTGAGGTTCTATTGACCCCGTTCTAGAGCCAGACAAGCATACGCACGCACACGCGGCCGCACATGCACTTGCACAGGGACGTATACATGTATATTCACGCACACGCATAGACACACTCAGAGACATACACAGACATTCAGATACACACACACACACATACAGACACAAACAAACAAACAAACAACTCCCCCTCTCCACAGACACACATCAACCCCCACTATACATAACCTCCCTCCCCACACACACACCAACCCCCACCACACATAACTCCTCCCCAACCCCACACATCAACATCTTCCTCCACCCAAACAAAGATAAAAAAAAAACTTTTTTTTCTTAGAGTTGCAAACAAACTCACACACACACAACCACTCTCACACCCCACCTAGCATCACAGTGACAATCACATATTCATACACAACTCGAAAGAGCTTCCCTCACACTCCACAGATGGCGGTAGTTCAGGAATGCATTTCTTAAATGTAAATTCTTGATGATTATCACTCCCAGACGCGGTTTAAATGATAAACAACATTGGGAGGGAGGAATGGGGAGGGGAGGGAGAAGGAAAGAGAGAGAGAGGGCGGGATGTGAAAGAGAGGTGAAAAGAGGGAGAGAAAGAGGGAGAGGGAGAGGGAGAGGGAGAGGGAGAGGGAGAGAGAGAGAGAGAGAGAGAGAGAGAGAGAGAGAGGGAGGGAGGGGGGGGGAGAAAGAAGGAGAAAGAGAAAAAAAGAAAGCGAAGACCGTGGGTGGATAGTAAAGAAAGAGAGAAAGAAGAGAAGAGAAGAGAGGGAGGGAGAAGGAGAGAAAAAAGATGAAAAAAGAAAGAGAGAAAAAGATGGAGTGAAGACCGCGGGTGGATAGTAAAGAAAGAGAGAAAGAAGAGAAGAGTAGAGAGAGAGAACAGTTCTTTAGGTCAGAGCATTTTTCTGCTCAGACTTCCAGCTTCTTGTTCGTGTCATTTCTCTATATTTCTCTTTCTCGTCTGAATTGTCGTCGAGGCACGAATGCACGACACGTGTTGCTCTGTCGTGTTTTCGCCTTTTTTTTCTTGTGTGTGTGTGTGACTGAGTGTGAGTGAGTGTGTGTGTGTGTGTGTGTGTGTGTGTGTGTGTGTGTGTGTGTGTGTGTGTGTGTGACTGAATTAGTGTGTGCGTGTGTGTGTGTGTGTGTGTTTGTGTGTGTGTGTGACTGAGTGAGTGTGTGTGTGTGACTGAGTGTATGTGTGTGTGTGTGTGTGAGTGAATGTGTGTGTGTGTGTGTGTGTGTGTGTGTTTGACTGTGTGTGTGTGTGTGTGTCGCAGTTCTTCCAAGTCTCGCCGGCTGTCGCTCTGTCTCTGTTTTCGTTGTCGAACTTTCCTTGTATGTTGTTGATTTAAAACTTGTTTCCTTTTCTGGTGGTAAGCTTGTTGGTAAAATCTCTCTCTCTCCCTCTCCCTCTCCCTCTCCCTCTCTCTCCTTAACTCTCCGCTCTCTACTCTCATCCCCTCCCAATCCTTCCTTTCCCCATTTGCCCTCATCCCTTCCCCTCTCTACCCCCTCCCTTCAACCCCTCCCCTCTCCCCCCTCCAACCCCTCTCGCCCTCCCTCCACCCCCCCCTGCCCTCCGCCCTCCCTCTCCCCCCTCCAACCCCTCTCGCCCTCCCTCCGCCCCTCCCTTTCCCTCGGCCCGAGTGAGCGTGACCGGGGCTGATCCGCCGGCCAGTCTGCTAACATTTAAGCCGTGATTTACTGGCCTCACGTCCTCGGCTTCTACCTTGGCGTCGGCTCTGGCTGGGAGAGGGGGTGGGGGGGCGTGGGTGGTGATGGTGATGTGTGTGGTGCGGGGATGGTGATGGTGATGTTTGTGTGGTGCAGGGATGATGATGATGGTGGTGGGGATTGTGGTAGTGGTAATGGTGTGTGTGCGTGTGTGGAGTGTGGGTAGTAATGATAGTGGTGGGGATTGTGGCGGTGATGTGTGTTATACGTGGGTGGTACGGTGATGGTGAGAGAGGGAAGAGGGAGGGAGGAAGAGAGGGAAAGAGAGAGAGAGAGAAAGAGAGAGAGAGAGAGAGAAAGAGAGAGAGAGAGAGAGAGAGAGAGAGAGAGAGAGAGAGAGAGAGAGAGAGAGAGAGAGGGAGAGACCAAGGGTGAGAGAGGCAGAGAATGAGAGCGAGAGCAAGAGAGAGAGCGAGAGAAAGAGAGAGAGCTATAGAGAGAGAAGAGAGATACTAGATGAGAGTAGAGAGAGAGAGAGAGAGAGAGAGAGAGAGAGAGAGAGAGAGAGAGACCAAGGGTGAGTGAGAGAGAGAAAGAGAGCGAGAGCAAGAGAGAGAGAGAGAAAGAGAAAGAGAGAGGCAGAAAGAGAGACAGAGAGAGAGAGAGAGAATCCGAAATCAGAAGGTCCGATTATGGTTATAACGACACACATTACTTGTCAATTATGATGATTCACCCTTTCACGAAGCCGCGTAATCCCATTCATTTTATGCGCTCTCACGAATGTTTTGTCCTTGTAATGAACAGTGTGATTATTGCACTAATAATTTTCCTTTGTGCCGTTCTCCTTGTCTTCAGTTGAGATTGTTCGCGTGTTTTTCTTTCTTTCTCTCTCTCTCTTTCTTTCTTTCTTTCTCTCTCTCTCTCTCTCTCTCTCTCTCTCCCATTTATTCACACGTATCTATCTACTCTATCTCTCTCTCTCTCCCTCCACCTCTCTCTCGACTCTCTCACGAGTTCTCTCTTCTCTCACCACACTCTCCTCTTCTTCTCTTCTCTCCTCTCTCTCTCTCTCTACTCTGTTCTTTCTTTCCCTTTCTTTCTCTCTCTCCTCTCTCACTCTCTCTCCTCGCTTCTCTCTCTCTTCTCTCTCACTCTCTCTCTCTACTCTTCTCACGCTTCAACTCTCCCACTCCTCTCTCTCTCTCGTCTCTCTCTCTCTCTCTCTCTCTCTCCGTCTCTTCTCTCTCTTTCTCTCTTGCATCATCTCCTTTCCCCCTCTCTTTCCTTTCCTCCCTCTCCTGCTCTCTATCTCTCCCCTATCTCCCCTTCCTCTCTCTCCCCTCCTCTCTCCTCTCTTCCCCTCTAACTCCTACTCTCTTCTCTCCTCTCACTCTCAATCTCCATCTCCCTTCCTCCCAGCACTCCTTGTTTCTTTTCTTCCCTCTCCCCTCCCCCTCTGTTCCCTCCTCTTTCTCTTCTCTCCTTTTCCCCTCCCATTCCCTTCCTCCCTCCTCTTTTTTTCCTCTCCTCTTTCTTTCCCCTCCCTCCTCCTCCTTTCTCCTCTTTCCCCCTCCCTCTCCCTCCGTTCTTCTTTTCTCGCTTCTCTTCTTCCTCTCTCTTCTTTTCGCCCATCTCCCTCCTGGCCCTCTCTCCTATAATCTCCTCCCCTTCCTCCTCCCCCCCCCTTCTCCCTCTCTCTCTCTTTCTCCTCCTCTTCTCTCTCCCATCCCTATTCCATTCCGCCTCTCTCTCCGCCTCCCTCTTTCCTTCCTCCTCTTCTCTCTACTCCGTCTTTCTTTCCCTCTGTTCACATTCCCTCTGTCTCTCATCTCTCCATTCTCTCTCCACCCTTCTCCCACCTCTCTCCATCCATTCCCGCTCTCATATCTCTCTCCCATCTCCTCTCTCGGCGTTTACTCTCTCTTTCTCCCCACCTCTGTCGCCCCCCCCTCTCCGATCTCTTTCTCTCTCTCTCGCTTCTCTCCTCATCTCCCTCGTAGCCTCTCCTTCCCCCCCCTCCTTACCTCCTCCTCCACCTCTCCTACATAAGAGGTATATATATACAGATAATATAAGAGAGATAGAGATACGAAATAAGAAAAGTAGAATGATAGTATCTATAAGTAGGCTGTTCATGATGATAGAATAGGAAGTTAAGAACTAGATATTATAGATAAAAAAATATTATCTAAAATAGTGTTATAAGAGAATGAAGAGAGAGAGATATAAGAGAAATAGAAGATATAGTTAAAGTTATAGGATATAGATACAGAATAGATTATAATCGATCCGTAAATACTACTATATAGGGATCTCTATAATAAATATATAGCTATATGTTGTTCTCTCTCTCTCTCGTCTTCTCTCATCTCTCTCATCCTCTCTATCTTTCTCATTCTCTCTCTCTCGCTCTCTCTCTCTCTCAGAATCCGGTTTCATTGGACCTGCTATCTCTCTATCGCTCTTCTCAATTCGAAACATCCTCTTAAGCGCCTCCGTCTGGTCTGAGGCGTGTGTGTGACCTGGCTTGGCGTTGCGAGTGTGACCCGAAGTGCCCAACGGCCGCCTCTTGATGACGACCTCGGCGGAGTGATACGGAGGGAGGAAGAAAGGAAGGAAGGGGGGGAGGGGATAGTAGGGGCAAGAGGTAGTAGTGGTGATGGTGGAGGGGAAGGTGGAGTTAAAGATGAAGGTGGAGGTGGAGGAGGAGCAGGTGGTGGAGTAGGAAGGGGTCAAGGAGAAAGGGGGTAAGGGAGGAATTGGGGAGTTATTTTAGGGAGGGGTAAGGTTAACAAATGGAAAGGAATTAAGGAGGGGGAGGAGGAGGTAGGGAGGTTGAAATGGGGAAGGGAGGGAGAGCAGGAGGATAATGATGACCGGTGCTTCAACATATTACTTAATTGTTTATTGCTTGTTTGCGTCCTTAAAATAGATCTCTCTCTCTCTCTCTCGTCCTCTCTCTCTCTCATCGTCTCTCTCTCTCTCTCTCACTCTCCTCGTACTCTCTCTCTCTCTCTCATTCTCTCTCTGTCCTGGGTCTCTCATCTGCTCTGGTCTCTCTCTCTCTAATCTCTCTCTCTCTCCTCTGGTACATAACGTGCTCCCCCCCCTCGTCTCATCTCTCTCTCTCTCTCACTGCTCGCACCTCTCAGACTAGAGCCTCACTCCATTCTCCTCTCTCAAACACACTCCTCTCTCTCTCTCTCTGGTCACAAACTCTCTCAGTCTCTCCTCTTCTCTGTCTTCTGACTCTCCACTCTTGGACATCTCCATCTCCTCTCTCTCTCTCTTCTCTGCTCTCTTCTCCTCCACTCTCT